>NW_021604593.1:194095-214991 GCF_004785775.1 Grammomys surdaster
CTCTCTCTCTCTCTCTCTCTCTCTCTCTCTTTTTTTTTTTTTTTTTACAAAAGTAATGATCAAGGAATGATGGCCTACAATTTGTTTCCAGCATCTGGGAAGCAGATCTAGGCTGATTTCTGTGAGTTAGATGTCAACCTTGTCTACATAGTAAGTTCTAGACCAGGGTTACATGCTGAAACCCCAGTTTTAAAACAAAACAGAAAAACAGAAAGAAATTAAGTAAATGAATAATATTTACATTTTAAGTACTTTGATGCTTGAATGATTAACATTGGAACACTACAATTTCCTCCCCTAACACTGAGATTTTATAGGTAGCAATTTCTGCAGGTTCCATAATGTAATATGTGACTCTCTTGATTTCTTAGCCATCTAATGAACTGGAGTCATGCTTATTCCAGAATATAGCACTGAAGTTTTTGCATGTATTCAATGTATTTGAAAATACATTCATTATATTTGGAAATAACCATTAAAATATTAACTATAGGTACATGTTAAAGTGTTCATACTTCAATCAATTATTTGCACACTTATTAATTCATTCAGTAGGTATAGTTTATATTTAGCTTTTATCATAACATGTGAAATGGTATATATATAAAATTATAATACTTTGAAACTTTGGACTTGTAGTACCATAACCATTGTTTGAGAGAGGAATAATTCTCAAGCCAATTCCCCATATTTCTTAGAATAGTAAAACAAGGAATGCTTCATTTTCCTTCCCCGATTTCTGTGTTCATAATTTCTTGTTTCCATGATTATTTCAAGAATATAGCAGAAAACAATAATGTATAATAGCAATGATGTAAACTGCATTGACCTAACTCCATTCAATTTTGCTGAAATTCCAAACCCATTGAAGCATTTTATTTGACTTGTATTAGGTATGTCGCTCTCAAATACAGCAATTCCTAAAATAAGAAGGAAATTGAGTTCAAGTTGAATGAATTTTTAAAAATAAATATAACTCTGAAGACACATATATGTCTGACAAATGTGCTCATTTTTCCTTTTGGGAAAATAAAGATCAAGTCATTTACCCACCAGTGTTACGTTTGTTATATCAATACAAACAGGCATTCTGTGATACGCTTGTAATTTTTATGTATTTACAAACTGCTTTGGAGTTATTGTCTATGTCTAAACAGTATTTCTCAAAGAGCATTTGTCCCAGTGATACTTGGTACAAGTACAGGATACAGAATATGCCAGATTTTATTAAATATCATTCAAGACTGAAGTCAAATCTCATCTCTTCTACAAATCTGTCTTTTAGTCCTTCCTTCCATCCAGATATTCACTCCTGTTTTATAGCTATATTTAATGAGTATCCACTGCAATTTATTTTACATCTCCAGTGACTATCATCTTTTCATGAAGTACTGTCGTGATCTGAGTGTGTCTTCTTCTGTGTTTGGTTCATAACATGCATACTCACATGGTTTTTTACTTTAAGATTCTGTGAGGAATCTCTCTCATATCTGTTGCCCAAGGAACACTCCAGTACTCCTTTATCTTTAATTTTAGGCTGTTATTCCACATTACTAGTATAGATTTTGATAGGTTTTAATGTTTCTTGGGAATAAATTATATAAAACAGCTCAGCAGATAAAGGTGCTTAACAACTTGAATTCCCAGAACCCACATGATAGAAAGAGAAAACCAGCTCTCTCTGATATCCACAGGCACACTGTGTTTCACACATGTGCACTGACACACACACACACACACAATCAATCAATCTTCAATATTTAATTTATAAAAAATTAACTAAATTCCTTGAGGTCTAGAACAATATTCTAACTCATGTTGCCAGAATTCTTGACATACTGGGAAAGTATTCAAATGGTTAAACATAAACCGAAGAAAGATTCATCTAAGAAATATCCTAGAACATAGCTAGTAACTATATCCTTACCAGAGGAGTCAAACTCCATAAGATGTGCTTACCATGGCATTCACATTTGTATGGTCCCCTTTCCTATTCCGAATCTGAACACAGGATATTGGCAAATTCAGTCCTACACCGAGGGCCAGATTTCTCAAATCAGCAGCCTTGTATTTCCCATCCATGAGCAAGCTGTTATTACCATAACCAGGTCCCAGAGAGGCTTGATAGAAATATGTCTGAGAAAGTCTCTCGACTGTGGTGACATCTATTGTGGCTGATGTCACCCAAGGACTAGAAGCCATGGTCCTCTCATGTCTCACATTTTCTGGAGAATGGCAGTTCTGAGAGCAACAATCTGGGCTCTGGCTCAACTTGATGCACACAAAGAAAAACAAGCACCCCAGAAATAAGAAGGAAATGCAGACTAGGGCTATTACCAAGTACAAGTTCCGAGCAGAAAGCTGTGCTCTTGGTTCCCAGGTATCTTCAAAGTCTGGAATGATCTGAGGAGCAGCATTGCTCAACAGCACAACCAGAACAACAGAGGAGGAAAGCGGTGGCTGTCCGTGGTCCTGAACCACTACCACCACACTCTGCTTAACCGCATCAGTGGGGAAAACTAAACGTGCAGTACGTAGCTCTCCCGTGTTGACTGAAATTCTGAAAAGACTAGAGTCAGAAGCCTGAGAAATGTGATAGGAGAGCCATGCATTGGAACCACTGTCTGCATCCTCTGCTACCACTTTTGTGACAAGGTGTCCTGCTCGGGCAGAGCGGGGCACTCTTTCCACTGGGATAGAGCCATTTCTAGGCAAAGGAAACAAGATGTCTGGTGCATTGTCATTCCTGTCTACCACAAACAAGTTCACAGTCACTGTTGCACTTCTTGGAGGAATGCCACCATCTCGACCTTTCACTTGGAAGTTAAACCCCCTGAGCTGCTCAAAGTCAAAGGAAGTTTTGGCTGTGATAACACCACTGGTTGGTTCCACTGCCACCAAGCTGGAGGAAACTGGCATCCCTTCAGAAATGACATCCAACAGCTCATAAAAGACAAGGCCATTTTCCCCCAGGTCTGGGTCCTGAGCGAACACGCAGCCTAAAGAAACTCCAGGGCTATTGTTTTCAGCCACAAAAAGTTCCTGTTGTGGTTGAAGAAAGCTTGGTGTATTATCATTCACATCAGCAATGGACACAGTGAGTGTCCTTCGGGTGCTTAATGGGGGTGAGCCACCATCTGAAGCAGCGATTAGGATCTGGTATTCACTTGCTTGCTCCCGATCCAGGGGCCCATCAGTCACCAATCTGTAGTAGCTATCAAAGGAAGGCTTCAACTGAAAGGGACCTTTGCTGGACATGCTACAAGTAACCTTACCATTGGAACCAAGGTCCTCATCCTTTACACTAAGGAGAGCAATCACTGTGCCAGGAGCTGCATCCTCGAGTACTGGGCTGGAGAAGGTCATGAAGTCCATCTGGGGGGCATGATCGTTCACATCAGTCACCTCTACAAGCAGTTTAGTAGTGCTAGCTAGACTAAAAGCACCTTCATCTCTTGCTTCAACAAATGCTTCCAACAACGTTTCTGGTGGACCTAGTGAAGCAGCTACCTGAACCTTCCCACTTTTAGGATGTACATGAAAGAGGTGCCTCAGCTCTGCTGGTGTGCTATTGCTTAAGGAGTACCAGACTTCTCCGTTGGATCCTTCATCCGGATCCAAAGCTTGAACGTGAAATAGCACAGTTCCATTGGGTGCAGTCTCTGGAACCTTGGTACTATATACGGAGTGTTCAAATACAGGTGCATTGTCGTTGGTGTCCACCACAGTGATAGTGACTTGAGCGGCTCCAGAGCGTACAGGCAGGCCACCATCCTGAGCAGTGAGCACCAGCAGGTGAGTGTCCCGCTGCTCTCGATCCAGCGCTTTCTCCAGCACCAGCTCTGGGTATTTGCTACCATCGACCCGCGACCCCACTTCCAGGCGAAAGTGCTGGCTAATGCTTAGGCTGTAACTTAGCGCCCCGTTGCTTCCCTCATCAGCATCTTGGGCATTCGGAAGAGTGAACCGGGCTCCAGGTGGCAGGAACTCGGGGATGTGCAGGTGCACATCTCCAGCAGGGAAGAGGGGTGAATTGTCGTTGGAGTCTAGGAGATGAACGCGTATTTTGTGCAGCTCCAGAGGGTCCTCGAACATTAGTTCATATGTCAGGATACAAGCAGTTTTGGCCCCGCACAGACGCTCACGGTCTGCTGGCTCTTGAACCACCAAGCTACCGCTGCCCATGTCCACCCCGAAGTAGGGCTCTCTGTGGTTGGAAAGGAAGCGAAAGTTCCGCAAGGACAGAGCAGCCACTGACAGCTTCAAGTCCGAGGTGATATTGCCGACAGTAACTCCGGGTTCCGTCTCCTCCAACACCAAGTACTCCAGCTGTCCCGCTGCAGCACCGCAAGAGACCCACCAACACAGAACCGCCATCCCCCAGCCCACCATCCTCCCTTTCGGCGTCCACGCTCCAACTGAGGCGACCCGGGACCATGCTCCGAACTCCCGGAGAGAAGGAGCGTAGAAAACGCGCGAGCTGTTCGCCTGTTTGCACTGCAAGCTCGAAGTGCTGCGGCCACTGGCGTTCCGCCCCGGTTAGGCTGATGGGTGTGCTGGGTGTGGAGGAGCACAGCGCCGCCTAGGGGTACAGAGGTAAACTGCCTGGGTGGGTAGGTTCAGTCCGCGCTCGCCCAGGACTGGGGTCCTGTGCCTGGCTCCATATCGCTAATGATGGTCTAAACCTGAAAGATGCGGAGGATCTGACACGCCTCCTGCTAGTGACGTTTCCTAAATAAACTCACTGTGGCTGTTGGGCCCTTGGCTGGCTACTGCTGCTTCAATATGGGGCGACAAGGTGGGTCTCTGGGGACCAACAACGGTGTTCATTTCAAGCTTCCTCTGGATTCTGCCTTTTGGAGGCAGTGGAGCCAGCTGGAGCAAATTTCTGTGCTATGATTTTTCAGCGAACCCGTTTCTGTTCCCTTAGGAGTAACTACCTGCCCTTTCTTTCTATGCCACTCTAGACTCCGGAGAGAATAAGATGTCATCAACTAGTCAAAACTAAAAAGTAAAACCACAAGCTTGCCAGCTGTCCCCAAAGAGGACCTAAGATCACGTGGAGAAAAAGAAAGCACTGACTGGTATTCTTCAGCACAATGTGGCCAGAACCCAAAATTCATTCCCTGCAAACATTAGAAAGCAGCAAAGGGAAGCAGCTTTCACTTTCAAGCTGATATGCAGAGAGAATAGTGATCAGTTTTACGAGAAGCATCTCTATTTAAGGGGAAAAAAATCCACGCGTTACCTAGCACCCTGCAGTCAGCCTCTTTCCCTGAAGGGTGAGCTGAAAAAGATTGACTTAATTAAATATTAAACACTAAATTGCTCATTCGAACCTTTCATTTGATACCGTTGTTCAGAGCCCCCGAGGATCAAAATTTGCAAGGCAAAAGCTGAATGAGATCAAAAACAGAAGTTCCCACAATGTTGTATTTTATGCTCTATAGCTCTAAAGCTGTCTGAAACTGGTGACGATTGATTTTTGAATGTAAATGCCTGCACATGTATGTTAATCACACAGTTCTCTCCCCTCTTAAGTATGTGTGAAATGTTCCATTTTCAATTTGCTGATTTAAATGGACAATTTCTGGATTCTCTTCTTAAGACCAAAAGTGGAATTAATAACTGCAGTGTTCCACTAATACCAATTATCCCCCCTGGGCATCAGAGGCAGATAGATTCTCTGTCTCATCGGGGAACTAGAAATAATGGGAAGCAACACAGCACAATGAAAATGGTAAGTGCCCTCATTGGTTTGCTTTACCAATCAAAGCAAACTTTACCAAATTTGAGACAAAAGTAAAGAAAGATGCACATCGTGGTGTAGTCATCACTAACAGACTTTATCAGATGTGAAACAGTTCATAAATATGAATTTGTTCCTCACCAAATTTTCAAAACACAGTGAATAATCTGTTCATCTGCCAGGAGGTAAGATTTGTACTTTCTCCTCATAGCTTGGCCTAGCAAGGCTGTCTGCTGAGGGATGTAGATTATTCTTTCCACACTCCCGTGTATTCACAGCAGAATAAATACAGCTGGAAAGTTGTATGCATTTGAGAAGTCCTCTTTAGTTTTGGACCTGAAATCAAACATGCAATTACATCAGGTTTAGAAATTCTGAGTCATGTCCGGAAGGACAATGGGTTGGGGGGGGGGTGTAGACTAAGATGCAAGGGAAAGAAAAACACAGAGAGAATTGGCATGGGAAATTTTCACAAAAATCATAGCCAACATCACAGTTTTTTTTTTTTTTTTAGTTTTTCTTTTTGCTATCTCCCTGTTTAAACTGTCATTGACAGCCACTTTCAAAGGATCTCATTTGAGTCATGAATAGAAAGATTGTTAAGGAAATTAACAGATAGAACATCACTTTCACATTAACTAAATTTTAAACCTGTAGAGCTTAATCAAGTAGCCAAATCAAGTTTAGCAGAGTGGGAAATCTACCATAGAAATCTGTATCATATGACTTTGTTTCTCCGATTTTAACTAAGTCTCAGACACAAAGTAAAAGGCTAAACACTCTTAATAAATACCACCATCTCACATCATTTGTCATACTTAAACTTTTTACCAATAACAAATCACTGTGAGATTTAAGTTTCTACTCCAAGGTACAGGCTTTTCTATATGACATATCTTCTAAAATGCCTCAAACCTTTCTTTATGAATCTGCACTGTAACTCTACTCTGTATGTACTTGTTTGTATGATTATACAGCAATTATCAGAAAAAATATATATAATTTTTATTTTACTTTTAAAATGTGGCCCTCAGAAGTACTCAACCAGCTGAAAAGGTAAAGAAAGCACCAGACCCTTTGTTCTGGATATTGAATGTATGATCTGGATATTGCATGTATGATCCCAAAATTGCAGTTTGATTGTTAAAGTGAACCATTCTTACAGTCTATCTGATGTCCTGAAATCAACCTAGACATTCTTGAAAGTCAAATTCCAGTATCTTTTTTTCTTAAAATCTAATCTTTCTTTTTTGTTTTTAATTTGTTTGTTTGTTTGTTTGTTTGTTTGAGACAGTCTGTCTGTGTAGCTCTGGCTGTCATGAAACTCACAACATGGATCAGGCTGGCCTCAAACTCATAGAGATCCATCTGCCTCCTCCTTCTGAGTGCTGGGATCAAAAGTGTGTACCACCAGCCCTGGCTTCACATTTCCTCTTGAATAATGCCTTTGTATTTTCCCCTTTACCATGTATTTTATTTCTTTAAGGACGTTCATTGAAAAGATATTAGATGTCCTTTTTCTGCCTCAAAGCTATAAAAGTCTGTTCAATTTATTTGTCATTTCCCATTTATTTTCAACCTTATCATACATTGCTTTTCCATTTTGCTTTTGTCTTTGTTTTTTTCTTCTTTGATTTTTGCAGTGCTGGTATCAGTCACAGGGCTCACACACAGTAATGAAGAAGTGCTCCACTGAACCTCTTCCAGCCCTCTCCCCTAGATGTATGACAGCAGGGGATGGCTGTTCACTATTTACTACTGTTGATGTGGCCTTAATTTCTGTATTTATTTTCCTGTTTCATAAACTATGCCAGCTGACTTTTCATGGCCTTCATGACTTTTTAATTTTATCCTTGAACTCTAGACTGATGTGGAAATTTCTGGTTTCTTTGGAAATTCAGTTTTGTCACATGATGTTTTTCTGGAAGCTGTCTTGTGAGAGAAGGTTTTGCTGACGCAGACACATGAGAGGGCATGTGATGTTTTGTTGGAGCAGATGCTTGAGAGGGTGTGTGATGTTTGAAAAGAGTATAAATGGAATCCCATAAACAGTGAGAGGTTGCTTTTGCATTGCTACTCTTTACTACCCTTCTCTGGTCTTCAGTGGTCTTCCATGGCCAAGCATGACTTCCCTAGTCTTCAGTGACCACTTCTGCTGACTCGAACCAATTCAGCAGAACCTTGTGGTTTCTGCTGGATTGAGCTGCGGCTACTGATCATGTTCAGTGTTTCCTATTGGTCTGGGCTGCTGGTATCCTGACAATAAAGAATGAAATCACTCCAAAGAACTACTCTAAACAGGTCCACAACCCCCTTTTTCTATAAACTTTCTTCTTTCCTTACCACTGGTTAGTGGGCTAGAAGTGGGGTTGAAGCATTCTAGGAGCCTAAATAAAGTAGATTTAGAAAAAAAAAATCTGAGTCCCATCTAGACCATATCCAAGTTTTTATCCTCTGAAGCCATTAAAATCAAGTTTTGTGAAGAGAATGGAAGAATGTGATACATTTGATAAAAGATTAACAAATATAAATCACTCAACTCAATTGTAATTTTAAAAGCTAATTAAAAGTGGTTAAAGGAGACCCAGTTTAGTCATTAAGCATTCACCTAGCAAATCAAAGGCCTAGGGTATGATCCTCCCAGAACTGTCATAAAAGGAACAGATTTATCAAGTACTTAAATAGACACTTCTCGAGAGAAGACATATGATGACTAACAGGTATATGAAAAGTGGTCAGAATCAATTATCACTAAATAAATAAAAATTTAAAATAATAGCTATCATCGTGCACCAGCTAGAATTACTAATATCAGAAGATGATGTATTTATATGGAGGTCAAGAAATAAGAATCCTTTTTTTACACTATAGATAGAAATGTAAATTAATGCAGTAATTAAGAAAAACATTATGAAAGATCCTCAAACATTAAACCTGAAAAAATTAAAAATTAGTAGCTGGAGCAGTGGCTCAGAGGTTGGGCACACAGGATGCTCTCGTAGAGGACTGGTGTTGGATTCCCAGCAACCACATAGTGGCTCACAGCTACCTGTGTGGCTCTAGTTCCTGGGGATTTGGCACCCCCTTATAATCTCTGTCATTACTATATGCCCATGGTTCACAGATAAACACTCAGGCAAAATACCTATACATGCAAAAATAAAATAGATAAATAAATCTTTTTAAAATTTAAAAATAAGACAAATGGTCTAGCAATCCTACTAATGAGTATATATTCAGAGAAAAATAAGTAAGTCAGTGAGATACCTAGTTCTGTGTTCACTGCAGCATTATCCAAACAAGTTAGAGCTGGAGCCTAACTAAGAGCCCATCAACCTGTTAATGAATAAAGAAAGCTCAAATCCGTTCCATGGAATTAAACTAAAGAATTCCATTTTGTCCTGTATGTCCCTAGCTGTCCTAGAAATTACTCTATAAACTAGGCTGTTCTCCAACTTAGAGATCTGTCTGCCTCTGATTCCCTGTCCTAGGACAAATGGCATGTGCTACCACCACCTGGCTCATTAAGGTCATTAAGTAAAACATAAAGATAAACACCATGTGGTTTCACTTGTACCTCAGCTTTTATATCTTTGGGGCAAGATCCATGGCATCAATTAATCAATCACTATTGAAAATATTCAAATATTGGTTTTGAAGTATCATGTAGCTTGTTTTCTTGTAACTCTTTCCTGAACTATAACAAATATTTGCACAGCATTTACATTGCATTAGGTGTTTAAAGTAATATAAATGCAATTTATACATGAGGATATGAATAGATTATATATAAACAGAATACCACTTTATATAAGATATTTGACTATTCATATATTTTGGTATGGGGGCTAAAGTCTTTTTATTTACTTCCTTTACTAGTTTTTGCCTTGATACTCTGGGATTTTACAAATAGAAATCTATATTATCTAGAAATTTTCACATCTAATAATATATTCCATCCTCCATTATAACATATATTTTTTCCTTGCCCTGTATTATCTAGAAACCTATTTCTGTATTGAATAGAATTTGTAGGAAGTATCTTGGTATATATATAACTTTTAGGAGGAAATTCCATATAATATTTAAGGTGCAGGTGGCCAATGCCTTTTGATAAAGCTGGTAAACATCTTTCAGATTCCTCTTAAGTATATCCTCTAATGATGAGCTAGTGATTCACATTTACCATTTTCGAAACCTTATGATATTTATGTGGGACATTTTTTAGAAAATATTGATAGTATATTCATCAGACGTTTATGTCAGCCTAACCATTATCTGATAAACTGTTGTCAAGGAGAATGAGTTGTGGGTTTAGACTTCCCATTTTAATCCACAGCTGTAGGAAATTCCATCTGCATCTCAGAGGAAGATCTACTATGAATGTATACCAAATATATAGAAATATAGACTTTGAATGTTCAAACATGTTACTGTGATTGAAGAAAATGATATATCTATTAATAAATTGAAATTCTGTGAATTTGAGTTTATAAGAAGTAATAAAACTCTATAACTTTCTGATATTGGCTTAATATTGTGGAATTAAAAAGATTTGAGTTTGCCATGAGGTAGTGGCACACCACTTTAATTTCAGCACTCGGGAGTAAGAGGCAGGTTGACCTCTGAGTTCAAGGCCAGTCTGTTCTACAAGAGTGAGTTCCAAGAAACCTTGCCTTAAGGGTCAACATGTTCTTGAAGAAAAGGTGTGTTAACTAAGTCTTAATATTTCCTCTTTTCAGTAAATACTGTGCTTTTCCTTTTCCTATTTAAAATAAAATTACTTTTTATTTTAAAAAATGGGGAAAAAGACACCTTGAAGAAAACAACAACAAATTTTAAAAAACAATTTTTTTAAAAAACACAACAAACAAACAAACAAACAAATAACAGGACATAATGTTTTTACTTTTCAATTTATTGAAAAAAGTATGTGATATGGTTTGTATCCAAAAGGTTCATATATAGAACACTTAGTCACCAATACAGTATTAATAGGTGATAAAAACCTTTTATTTTTAAAAACAGAGTTTCTCTGTGTAGCTCTAACTGCCCTGGAATTCACTCTGTAGAGCAGGCTGCCTCAAACTCACAGAGATAAGCCTGCCTTTGCTTACTGAGCACTGGGATTAAAGACTTGCACCACCACCACAGGGCAGTAAAAGGATCTTTATGAGTCGAGGTCTTGTGAAAAGCGATTAACTGACTAATGCTCACCTCAGTTCTGCAGCAGTGCATTAGGTCCCTTTGAACCTATGAGAGCAGGGTTTTAAAAATACTTTTTAGTTAAAATATAATTATATAAGTTTTCTCACTCCAAACCCTCCTGTGTTAACCAACCACATACACACACACACACACACACACACACCACTTTGCTGTCTTTCAAATAATGGCCTTCTAAAAATTGTTACATGTGCATGTGTTCTTAAATACATAAACACAACCTGCTTAGTCCTATAATATTACTAGTATGTATATGTTTTCAGGAGTGACCCTGTGGTATTGGATGGCCAATTTGTGTGCTCTTCTCTGAGAAAGACAGTGGGATTTATAAAACCAATTTGGCTTCATGTACCCACTTTCTTGCTTTATTGATTACTGGTAGTCTTCTGGGTGCATTCCTCTACTTTTCAACATCCAGTACATGACAGAAGCTGAACAGCTTCTCATACCATGTTATTTGACTTTCCTAGCTTCCCAGCACTTTAAACCAAAATGAATATTTTTTCTTAAAACTTGCCCAGTATTGGGTAGTTTTGTTACTGTGACAAAAAATATCATGGCTGTCAAAAATCAAATGCTATTTTGGACTCTAGTACTAGAGATCTCATTCTCTTTCTCAAGAAATTGATTTGACTAAGAAAGTATGATTTTTAGTTATGGGCATCACACCTTGAAAGTAAATATTTAAAGCAATTATATGAAATAATATGTCATAATATTAAATTGTAACAAATTTACATATCATCATACAGAGTAGAGAGATAAGAGAACACTTATACCAGATAAGAAAATTACATATATATAGTAATTAAAATCCACAAAAAAAAGAAATAGAGCCAGAAATGGTAAGAAAGAATTGCTATCCCCCAGACAGAGTTATTAAATTAACAGGCTGGCAAGCCAAAGATGGGTAAGATTCTGAACAGAGCCTTACCAACCTAAGACATAAGTGCATTGCGTTGGAAAATGCATATTCCATGATGGGTAAGGAAAGCATTCTTGTCAGAATGACCTAAGAAAGGCTTAGTCTTGTTAATGAAATAAAAAAGGGGAGAGGCTTTTGGGGCTGCTTGGCAAGAATCTGACATGGGCCAAGGACAAGGAAATGGGCTGCTTGCCAGGAATATGACATTGGCCAGGACAAGGAAGTGGGCTTTAGGCAGGAATCTGACATTAGGCTAGAGCAAAGAAGTAATTTCAGGCAGGAATCTAAATATTAGGCTAGAACAAAGAAGTAATTTCAGACTGGAATCTAAATTTTAGGCTAGAACAAGGAAGTAGGCTTCAGACATGGAAATGACTTTGGGCTAGGACAGGGAAGTAGGCTCAGATATTGTGGTCATCTTGATAAGCCCTTAGAAAAAGTGATCTTGGGAATGTTCATGTAATTGGGTTTAATGCCTTGCTTGTTCTTTGACTATTTATGTTTATTGTTTTGCTTGCTCCTTAACTATTTGCATCTATTGTATTGCTAGTTCCTCAACCTAGAACGGACCTTAATACTTGCATGTAATTAAAATGGCATAAAAGCAAAAAGGAGGAGGGGGGTGGGATAAGGGGCTCTAGGAAGGAGAAATGGGATGACATCTGAAATGTAAATAAATAAAATATCCAATAAAAAAGAAAGAATTGATATAAATAAATAGTTTGTTTCTATATAAACTATTTTCCCAATATTTCTAAAATATATCAAGCTGAGCATAGATAGATAGATAGATAGATAGATAGATAGATAGATAGATAGATACATAGATACATAGATACATAGATACATAGATAGATACATAGATACATAGATACATAGATATGGAAATTAGAGTACCTCCAACTCTGACTTCATTTTCACATGGCTTTCTCTTCTCCTTGCATATGTCCCCATGCCCTCTGTGTTTCAGAAATGTTTGTCATGGGAATTAGCATTTACCTAGAAAATCCAAGATGATCATAGCCAAAGATGAACTTAACTGCAGCCTTTTTTACTAATCATTTTTATATAGAAATAAAAGAATCACAGAAAACAGAGAACTAAAATGTCTAATGTCATCTAAAAAAAGTTTACTAAAAGAGTTTAAAGGTAAACCTGCACATTAGTGGAATTATAGGTAGTAGTGAGAGAAAGAATTGTTCTTCATGGAAATGCACCTGGGAGAGCACTGACCACATGGCAGATGCTGATAGAATTTCCCATATTCAGGTTGCCCAGCTGGTATGAGCAGCCACCGAAGCAGCAAGAGAAACTCCAGAAAAATTTTCCCAGGTGCTCAGAGACTCTCTAGAGGATATGTTTTTTTAGTCACCTCTCTGGCAATATTAACCCCCTCACCTAACAAGTATGACACTCTTATGAAGGAGATGAGAGATGAGAGATGTTGATTCATTATTCCATCTGTAGCCAGTCATGGCTTGCCAACCCCAACACAATGTGAACCATGACAGTTTGAACACAAAGTACCTGGAGAGAGGAAGAGACAGTAGCGTGTTCACTAATGCACTGGTGCTCCAAAATTACTTCTTTGTTCTAGCCTAATCATACTTCTCCAGAACACAGAGGGATTCCACGAGTTCCAGGGGATCAAGCAGCCCACAGGTAGAAGTTATGGTTCTTGAACATGGCAGAATATGGCGATAGATAGCTCAAACTCAAAGGGCCACTTGGGAAAGATTTCTGGTTCTAGAACCACAGATTGTATGATTGCAGAATGTAAAGACTTGCCTCAGTCTTTGTCATTCAAAAGCCACCACAAGACATGAAAATGACTTTGGGCTAGGACAGGGAAGTTAGCTCAGATATTTTGGTCATTCTGATAAGCCCCTAGAAACAGTGATCACGGGAGTGTTTATGGAATTTTATTACTTTGCTTGTTCTTTGACTATTTGTGTTTATTGTCTTTCTTGTTCCTTTACTATTTGCATCTATTGTATTGCTAGTTCCTCAACCTAAAACTGACCTCAATACCTGCATGTAGTTAAAATGGTACAAAAAAAAAGGAGGATGGGGATGGGATATGGGGTTTTTAGGGATGGGAAATGAGGAAAGGGGAAGGCATCTGAAATGTAAATAAATAAAATATCCAATAAAAAAGCCACCACAGTAGATGGGTAAATTACGGGCTCTCTGTGATGCATTTCAAGCCTTTTGAATTGATGATCACATTGTACAGGAACATGAGCATCAACATCAAGTGCACTGGCTCAGCTTCAACACTCCCCACCCCAACAGCTGCAACATGGAATTCAAACTCACTCAACTGGAATTAACTAAGAATTCACAACTGTATGATGGCAGAAGCACCTGTTACAATTCCACTCACCACAAACACAAACTGATTTTCACCAGAGTTGAAAATCAGTTCACACCTCCATCCAATGACTCCACAAAAGTCTCCATCACTGATTCATAATGCTGAAAAGTCAATCTTTTACCGATGAACTCCCCATTACTGGAGTCATCCACTTCACTACTGAAGACATCCTGGGAGAGGGTGCAGAGGCTGCTCCCATCTGCACAATACTCCGCCTGAAGTGAGAGCTGCTCCTTACTTCCATTCAGCTGCACTGGAAGCACCAGCTCTCTATGCCTCCTGATATCAACCAGTAAGTTTCCAGGGAGGCTCTGAAATGTTCCTAGTCCAGTCTCAGTCACTATAATTCTTGCTCTTTCTTTTCCAGGATTTTCCTAGTATCTCTATTTCTGGAAACTTTCAGTTCCCCTATCTGGTATTCTAGGTAAAAAGCTCTGTATTTGCTTCGCTTTTACTTTCAGGTATTGCAAATCCTTCTGTCTGGCTTTAACTTTTTTTTTTTTTTAGATTCCTTGTGCACATAGGATCCACTGATGCCTCCTGCCCCACTATACTGTTAATTTTGCTATTCTTTATTGATATAGAATATGGCTACTTACTTAAAATAATGGTGGTAGTAATGCAAGAGATGATTCTAACTCTTGGGTAAGAAAAAATAAATGGGAGCAATTCAACAAGGAATAGTAAGTTGAGGAAGTTGAGGATACTCTGTGATAAAGTTCCTGCAGTAATTAAGCTTGACTGTGAACTTGACTAAATTTAGAATTGACTATGAGATACGCCTTCTGGTTGTGCCTGAAAAGGTATTTCCAGAGATGTTTAATTGAGGTGGAACAGCTCACTCTGATTGTGAATGTTATTGTTCCACAGGGACAGGGTCCTAAATTGAATGATAAGAAGAAAGAGTGAGCATTAACAATTCATCTCTCTCTGCTTCTTAATGGTGAGCAAACATAAAACAGGAAGCAGAGCTGAGCTACAAAGCTTCAAGGCTGCCACAGTCAGCCACTTCTAGCAAAATCCCACTTCCTAAAGGTTCTACAATCTTTCCAAACAATTCCACCACCTGAAAACCAACAGTGAACTGCATAGGCTGACTAAAAATACTTCACATTCAAACCATAGCCTTTTGCCACTGGTCCCTATAGGCTCATAGCCCTCTCATGCTAATACATTTAGTCCAACTTCCACGTACCTATAGACAACAAACCCAAAATTGTTCAAAATTCCAAGAGTCAAAGTCTTTTCTGAGGTTCAGTTAAATCTTTTAAGTGAGTTCCTGTAACTGTGGTTCTTGATCTTCCTAATGCTGCAACTCTTTAGATTCTCATGTTTAAGTGACCCCTCAAGCAGAAAATTATTTTCATTGCTACCTCATAGCTGCAATTTTGCTACTGTGGTGAATTGTAATGTAAAAGTTTTTGGATATATAGGTTTGCCAGAGGGATCATGAGTCACAGATTGAGAATTGCTGTCCTGTAATATAAAAAAAAAAATTAGTTACGTAGTTCTAATATACAACAATACAGAGTCAACATTTTATGATGGTTAGTGTTGTTAGTTTTGACAAAATATAGAAGCACCTGGGAGATGGGCCTCTGAGCATACCCATGAAGGATTGTCTTAGTTGTGTTAACTGATGACTGGTAACTGAGATGATTCCTAAATGTGAGTGGCACCATTTTTTGGGCTACACCATGAACTAAATAAAAAGAGGAGAAGGATCTGAGAACTGTACAAGCCCTTTTTTATCTCTGTTTCTTAACTATGCATAAAACATGACCAGCTATCTCAAGCTCATGCTGTTGTAGCTTCCTGGCAATGATGATTGCAACCTGGAACTATGAGTTGAAAATAAACCTTTTCTTCCTTAAGTTACTTTTTTGAGTATTTTAAGAACAATGACAGAAAAGAAACAAAGATTCACACTCATTCCAAAGGGAAGAATGGAGGGGGGGGCGAGGGTGGTGAGTTGCCAAAGAAAAATTAGAGAAAAGCTAAAACAACTCACACTACAGAAATCACTAAAACCTACAACTCCATTTTAGGCTTGTGATGAAGTTATCTGTGCTCCAAACAATTTTGGTATTTCTGTATTTTTAGTGCCACTGCCTATAGCACACAGAGTCTCTCTCTCTCTTGAGCTGGCTTCGCCCTGTGTACAAAGCATTCTTTGGTCAGCATCCCATGGTTCTGGCATCTCCAAAACAACTTGGAATTCGCCTTCACAACTTCATGCTGTACCTTTAATGGCCCCATTAAAAGGACTGTGACATTGCTAAGCATTGCATCGCTTTCTGAAAACAGACTATAAAACAACTTGACCCCTCGATCTTGTATCTTTCATGCTTGAAAAACAAGTATCTGTAGAAAGAAACATTATGTACTGTTTGAAATCATCACCTGTCAATAAAAATCCTATGCCCAATAAGCTTAGATAGGATTGGAAGATGAGATACCCAACAGAGAGACATAATTCTGGGAAATAGGTGCAGGAGATTTGTCCTGAATGCTGAAGGGATCAGTCACATGAAACTGAGGAGAGGTAACCAACCATGTGGCATGACTTTGACTAGAGTAAATGGGTAATTAAATTATGAGCTAGTCAGGGAACAAGGCAAAGTTTTGAGCCTATGCACTTATTCAGAAATAATTTAGTCTCAGAGCCATTATTTCAGAGACCAAAGAGGACAGATGGAAAAGCTCACAGTTTCAAATGGTGCCCAACGTGGGGCAAAGAATCCAGGCTTAGAGCCTGAAAAGTCCAGGGTGGAAGGTAGTTTCCTACATGGTGGCAAGTGGGAAACCACAGAGAGGCCTAGTTTGGCTGCTATGCAACCAGGCTGGCAGCTGGATGTCAGATACTTGAATCAGGCCTGTGAACAGCTAGCTTAGCAGGCAAGTGCCAGAGCTGTGCTTCAGTCTCTCAGGCAAGTCCAGGTACTCACAGTGGGTATAGACTGCAGTTTCCTGGGACAGCCACTGCAGAACAAGTTGTCACAAACCACTAAGAAGCTGGTAAATGACTCACAGCATGGCAGGACTTTCCCTTCCTTTCTGGATGGTCAGATTTTACCCTTTAAGGCTTGCCCTACATGGCAAAGAATGGCTGCGGGCAACAGAAGCCAAGCCCAAACTAAAAAGCCCCAGACTTCTGAAAGGATAAAGTATTAAAATTATAAACAATATAAGAGAAAAGAAATTGGGTATAAATAACCACGCAAAAAAGTTTTAAATTGATAAAATGAAGACCTTAGAGAAAGAATTAAAGAAATGAGAAACATAAAGGTGAGAGGCACACTGACACAGAGATTTTGGACTGTATATAATGCAGTTTTAAAAGACTGAAGGATAAAAACATAAGAGAAAAACAACCTAATTGGAAATGATGCATTACTAATTAGGATTACTATTGAATTGGTAATCATCATTTTAATCCTGATAACCATGATGGCTTCTTATACCTTCTCAAAGAAAACGGCTTTAGAGAGACAAGTAAAAGAGAAAAATGAAAAATGGAAACAAGATTTAGAAGAAAAATTAGAAACATTTATGTAAATGTTAATTTTAATATAAACATATGCAGTAAATTAATAGTGACTGTTTTAATTTATCCTGGCCAATCCTCTAATAATAACACAGAGAGATCAAGATTTATTTAATCAAGCTTTATCTCAATGCCTGGGCAGTCATTGATTTATTCTAAACCTCTAAGATAATCTGCCTATCTCCTGATCAAAAACCCTGTAGTATTTGCATTTAGGACTTTCCATGCAAACAGCAATGTAAAGACACAAGATTTACAAAAATTTTAAAAAGCAATAATGACATATGGCTTACATTCACCATATGTCAAAACAGGTTCTTAATAGTTGAGCCATATAATTTGTATCATTCCAAAAGATTGGAGAGATTTTGTAACAGCCATCTTAGAGTCTGGCCCTCTGTTCCAATTGCTAATATGGTAGAAAGGTGAGGCTTCAGTCATGGAGCAATGAAATAGGACGAGAGGCATTGTTGAGTTAATAGGCGAAGTTACAAGATGAATTCTGAATTGAGAGTACAGATTGCCCTTGATGATACTGTCCCAAAACAATGTTGTACAATAGCTTTAAATATTTGGGACAAAGTTGAACAACAGGGATGAGTCAAATCATTTACAAAGATAACATATGGTTCAAATGAATCTTTCATTGACCTTTTACAAAAATTGACTACACCACTAAATAAAGATATGCTGTTAAAAGCTTAATATCTTTTTGCATTCAACATTAGCTTTTGCCAAAGCTAAATATTCTATTAAGATTTCTCTACCCATACCTGTATGTCTTTATGAATGGATTAAAACTACTGCGAACATAGAGTTTAATGCTCATAATTTAGTTTTGGTTGTACACACAATTACAAGAGATACAAAGCACAAAATGTCCATAATAATGGCTGTGAAAAAAGCATGTTATTCCCTTAAGGACTGTAGACAAACATTTCCTAAGGATAAATTCTTCTATAATAAAAAAAATTCATGGAGAATGTTTCCTCTGAAATGTAGATGTGGAAGAAACAGATATAAGGCTCATTGAATGAGGCCATCTAAGGACTGTGTACAAGGCATTTCTAGAAAAAAATGTTTTTTCTAGAGATAATGCAAAAAAGAATGCTGAGCCTTCTGGAATATTCAGAAGATATGGCATAGGCCAATACTGAACTAATGAATGTAGATCAATAAGAGACAAACATGGTAACTTCTTGACAGAAAATGCCCTAAGATGCCGCATTATCAAATTGGACATTACAGGTCAACAGTGGGAAAAACTATCCACAGAACAATTAAATAACACTACTCTGGGTATAAACATTAATATCCCAGATATCAAAGCCAGAGTAGCTTCAATGGATAAAACAGAGATTCTAAATATACCAAGAAAACCCCAGATATTTTGGCAAACCACTATAAAAGATAAGTGACCAAAATTAAAATTACAATTAGATGAGATTGAAATTAAAGGCTTAATAGATTCAGAAGCAAATATAACAACTTCACAAGATTCATGGATTCCAACTTGGCCACTTCAAAAGATATTTATATAGTACCTAGAAAATGTCTCAAATAAAAATAATCTAAAATGTATTAAATATATAGGATCAAAGAGCAAATAAAATTAAAGCCTGAATTTAGACGGCCATAAGAAAGAAAACCAATAAGTTTAAATTAAGAAGAATGAAACAGGTAAAATGTATACTGATTCCCTCTACATGGGAACAACTCTGAAACTAGCTGAGAGATGAAAGTGTCTCATTCAGAACATCAGCTATACATAGCCAATAAATCTTGTTGGTTACAGAATCCTCAAAGATTTATCATGCCATCTTTTCCAATGGCATAGATAAAGATATGTAATACAGTTTCATTATTCAATCCAAACTAACTTAAAAAATGCCTTACCTGATCAAACAAAGAGCAGAAAATCATCTTTAATTGAATTGTGCACACTGCACATTCCACAATATGCTATTGCAAAAATGTGCGTTACTTCTGAGAGTTTATATGTTTACAGAGCAAAAGGACCAGACACCAAAGAAGATAAGAACCTCAGCTGATTCTATCTCAGACTAACTCTGTGCTTTTTTCTCAGAAATCTGTATCTCGAACAATTTCAAAATCACAAGTTAGATCTTCAAGCATCCAAAACTGTTCCAGCCAGGACTTCATTTTAGCTCTGAACTTTCTCAGCATGCAGAGACTGGACAGCAACTGCTATACTAGCTTATAGACTGGCTAGTATCTCAATTTTAGGGGATCCCTGAAAGTAAACTGATGCCCCAAATCAGTAGGAAGCAATTTTAAGAGAGTGATGCCCCCATTCTCAAGAGGTGGGAGAGATGGGTATTGGTCATTCAATGGATGATGGATGTTTGTCCATGTTTAAGGGGAGTGGTTATAATTTGTTATGGTCTTGATCAAGGAGAAAACAAACCAAGGAATGTTAGATTCAGTGATTTCTTTTTCTCTTTCTTTTTTCCTCTATTCTTCTTTCTCTTCTATCTAGGGGTGAAAAGAAAAAAGGGGATATAGAAGTAATACAGGAATAAGGGTAATGAAAGGTAGATTATTGAATCTACTCTTAAATTCTAGAGCAACTGTTAGACAGAAATCTTATATTGGTATAGATCTTTGTATATTGATATAAAATTAAGTTTACATTTGGTTACATTTGTGTAAATATTTATATATTGATACAACATTAAAGTTATATTTGGTGACAACATACTCTTTTTTTTTTTTTTTTTTTACCAGAGCAATTGCGAGGTGACAACATACTCTTTTTAAGGTATTATACTTTATATATTATATTTTAATTCTTTAAAATGCAATGTTAAGTTCTAGTTCTTTTTAATAAGCTGCAACTATAAGCTGTTTAGGATAATTTAAAATGCAAGTTAATAGACAATCAAACTCATGGTTATGTTAGATACTAGATTAGTTTATTACAGAAATATGTTTCCAGGATTGAACAAATTTGTAAATAGCTAAAAACACGCAATGTTTTGCTATTTAGATATACAACAAATAGAGATAGATAGATAGATAGATAGATAGATAGATAGATAGATAGATAGA
>NW_021604593.1:215001-215602 GCF_004785775.1 Grammomys surdaster
GATAGATAGATAGATAGATAGATAGATAGATAGATAGATAGATAGATGTAGGAGTGTTATTTAGAAAATGGCTCCCGGTCCGGCTTGTTCCCGGGCAGCCACCATGTTCCTGCTGCTCCTCGGCTCTGACTGGGGCTCCAGCTAGCTAGATGCAGAGACCCTAGCACCCACCAGATGCCAGCATGGGGGATGGCTCTGCCAATCTACCACACTGCATCCACAAAGTCCGGCTGAACCCCAGACAACATCTGCCATCCTCAAAGTACCCAGTAGAAATGAGACTCTTAAAGCTTAATGATTATCTAAAGGATTTATATATTTAGAAATGCTCAATCAACAAGATGCCCACACAATTAGAGTTGTTACCCAATATCTAACCTTTTGATAAAAATTGCTACCCAGGACATCTTTTGACCCATCCGCGGTTCTCTATGGCTGATAGCCTCCTTCTTCTCCTCCCCTTCCTCTCTTTTTCTCCCAGCTCCACCTTCTCTTCTACTGCCTAGTCACTGAGCTCCACTGCAAATACAATGTAGCAAAGTAAGTATCCTGCTATAGATAGATAGATAGATAGATAGATAGATAGATAGATAGATAGATA
>NW_021604593.1:215612-218675 GCF_004785775.1 Grammomys surdaster
AGATAGATAGATAGATAGATAGATAGATAGATAGATAGATAGATAGAAGATAGATAGAAGATAGATAGATAGATAGATAGATAGATAGATAGATAGATAGATAGATAGGAGTCTTCAAAAACCCTAGAGATCTACAGAACATGGCAGAATTTTAAAGATAATAATAATATAATAAGAGGCCTTTTTGACAATGAGATAGGTCTTGTCCTGGAAGCACCCCCATTCTACCTCAAAAAAGTTTATGAGCATCAGAGAACCTCCTTATAGAGTTTGCTTCATATGTTACAAGCTAGCCACTGGTCAAGAAACTGCCAAATGCAGATAGAATGCTGTAAAAACTGACAAGACACAGGGAAGTCAAGTGCCAACTTTGCAAGGACAAGATAGACAAGTTCTTCATATGTTTTGACTCACAAAAGGTCTGTCAGATATTCTGGGACAGAATGCTGAAGATGGATGTTCCAACTTTATAAAGAAATTGGGGGAACTATGTAGGTAGCCAGCTTTCTCTGTCATTTCTATAGTTTTGGAAGCTGCATGTCTGCACTTCCTGCCTATTCAGGCTATACTTATTCCTTCTCAAATCTCTGATATGGGTGAAGATTAGATAAAGTCTCACAAATAATCTTAAGTTGTTTAGAATTTAAGAATATGTTTTTAAGTATATGAAGATGTTTTAGGTTGGTATTGTGAGTTATGATAGAAATTGATTAGGTATAGAACTCTGAACTCACCATGATAGCTTCTTACCTGAAAGTTTTCAGAATTATTATTATTGTATATAATTTTTTATTGTAAGAGAAAGGGCCTTTTGTCGGGCTAAAGAGGGAACTATAGAGAGAAATTTTTTATACTGTGTGGAATATTATCTGTCAATAAAAACCCTACAGCAAATGAGCTTAGGCAGAGTTAGAAGGTAGGAATTCTGGAAAAGAGAGGATTCTGGGAATAGTTAGACACAGGAGATTCACCCTGGAATGCTGAAGTAGACAGTCATTTGAAACTGGGGAGAGGTAACCAACCATGCAGCATGATTTAGACTAGAATAGACAAGTTATTAAATGATCTAGTCAGGGAACAAGCCAAAGCTTTTGGCCTGGACAATTATTCAGAGATAATTCAGAGTCATTATTTCAGGAACAAAGAGGCCAGGTAGAAAGCTCACAGTTACAAGTATCACATAGGACAGGTGGTGGTGGCGCACGCCTTTAATCCCAGCACTTGGGAGGCAGAGGCAGGCAGATTTCTGAGTTCGAGGCCAGCCTGGTCTACAGAGTGAGTTCCAGGACAGCCAGGGCTACACAGAGAAACCCTGTCTCAAAGAACAACAACAAAAAAAAAAAACAAGTATCACATAGATCAGTGTGTTGAGCAACTCTTTAACAGGGGTCACCTAAGACCATCAGAAAAGAAAGATATATACATTACAATTTACAACAGTTCCAAAATTATAAATATTTAAGTGCAAATAAACAATTATGAAGTAGCAACAAAATCAATTTTATGGTTGTGGTCTCCACACATGAGGAACTATATTATATCATCAGAGCATTAGGAAGAACCACTGACACAGAAAGTGGACTCCTTGGCCACTAACATAGAAACCTCCATGTTCTGAACCTGGAGAAACACTCCCCTAGGCAGATACCTTCCAGGAGTAGAGAACTCCTTCAGCGGAATTCTCATTTAGGTGCTTTTTGTTTTAGAAGAGATTTATTTTTTACAAGATGTTGGCTTTAATGAGTAGGGTTTCCTATCTGAGAACAAAGATCATTGCTCTTTAACAATTGTAGCCTCTTTTCCCACACAAGCCTTACACACAGCTTTAAACTTGTTCGAACACACGTTTTTCAACAAACTGTACATTTCTCACATCTTTCTGCCTCACTATAACTCCTTTTCACTCTAGACATGGTGAGCAATGATCATATCCATGTCCTGGATTCTAGTCTGACTTGATTTTCCTCCATCAAACACATTATCCCACTACCTTTCAATTCAGCCCTTTTGGGTTCTCAGGACATTGGTAGACTACAGTTAGATATTTTTTGTCAGAATATAAATTGAATATATTACTGATTGTGAGTCCAGCTTTAACAGTTGTGTCATTTCTCTAGCCCTAAGCTAAATATAAAATATCCCAGTTCCCAACAGAGTCCTTGTTCTACTTGGAAGTTTCATGAGCTGACAATGTCTATGTTTCTCTTGGCCTTCAGACCTTCCACATTTACACCAGAATGTCCCATTAATCTCTACTCATAGTATTCTAGGGCATTTTAACCAACAATTTCAAAGTCTTCCACATTCCTCCCACAAACCAGTTCCAAAGGCCTAAGAATCACATGGTCCATCTTTATCACAGCAATGACCCCACTCCTAGTACTAATTTTGTGTATTAGCTAATTTTATCATTCCTGTAGCAAAATATTTGACAAGCAGCAACTTAAAGGATAAAGAGGCATGTTTGTCATAATCGTTGAAGAGGTACAGTCTATCACGAAAGAGGAGGTCTGACAGCAGAAGTAGAGCTGACAGGTCAAATTTCCTTTGCCGTCTGGAAGCAAAAAATGAGCAGGAAATGGGACAGGGCCATGAATTCAAGGTTAGCTCTCAGTGGTCCCCTTCCTCCAACAAGGCTCTATTTCATAAAAGTTGTGTAACCTTTCCAAACAGCACCACTAACTTGTGACCAAGTATCAAAACATGTATACTTATAGGGGATATTTCACATTCAAACTGCAACATACGTTACCTACAAGAATCTAACCTTGGTTAGATTGGCTATGTTAGTGATAGACACTGTTAATCCCAGCACTTGGGAGTCAGAGTCAGATGGATTTATGTGATTTTGAGAGCAGCCTGTTTTATATAGTGAGCTCCAGGTCAAGCAAGGCTAGTGAGACCATGTTTCCAAAAAAAAAAAAAAAAAATCAAGTCTTCAATATGAGAGCTGTGGCATGTTACAGATAGGTTTTTAAAATATATAACATATTTAGGAAATATCCCCATGTTTCAGTGAGTTCAAGGCTCTTTCCCAATTTCTCTTCTATTAGATTCAGTGTA
>NW_021604593.1:223675-238372 GCF_004785775.1 Grammomys surdaster
TACACTGAATCTAATAGAAGAGAAATTGGGAAAGAGCCTTGAACTCATTGGCACATGGGGAAATTTTCTAAACAGAACTCCAGTGGTTCAGGCTCTCAGATCAAGAATTGATAAATGAGACCTCACGAAACTGGAAAGATTCTGTAAGGCAAAGGACTATGTCAATAGGAAAAATAGGCAAACTACAGCCTGGGGAAAAAATCTTCACTAACCCCACATCAGACAGAGAGCTAATATCCAAAATATATAAAGAATTCAAGAAGCTAATCCCCAAAAAACAAACAACCCAATTAAAAAATGGTGTATAGAACTAAACAGAATTCACAACAGAGGAATCTCAGATGGCTGAGAAGCACTTAAAGAAATGTTCAAATTCCTTAGTGATCAGGTAAATGCAAATCAAAACTACCCTGAGATTCCACCTTACACCAATCAGAATGGCCAAGATAAAAACCTCACGTGACAGCATATGTTGGAGAGGATGTGGAGAAAAAGGAACACTCCTCCATTGCTGGTGGGATTGCAAACTGGTACAACCACTCTGGAAATCAATCTGGAGATTACTGAGAAAATTGAAAATAGATCTACCTGAAGATCCAGATATGCCACTTTTTGGCATGCACCCAAAAAATGGCTCACCATGCCACAGAGTCATGTGTTCCACTATGTTCATAGCAGGCTTGTTTGTGATAGCCAGAAGCTGGAAACAACCCAAGATGTCCCACAGCAGAAGAATGGATACAGAAAATGTGGTTCATTTACACAATGGAATACTACTCAGCTACTAAGAATGGGGACATCCTGAGTTTTGTAGGCAAATGGATAGACCTAAAAAATATCATCCTAAGCAATGTAACTCAGACCCAAAAGAACATACATGGTATGTACTCACTAATAAATGGATATTAGCCGCTCCCAAAAAAACACGCAGAATACCCAAGATACAGTCCACAGAACTCAAAAAGTTTAACAAGCTGAAGGGCTCAAGTGATGCCTCAATCCCACTTGGGAGGAAGAAGAAAGCAATCATAGGAGGGGGATGAAGGGAGGGACCTGGGTGGAAAAGGGAATAGGGAGGGCAAGAGGGGAACATGATCACGTATTGGGTGGGGGAACAGGACTGAATCCCCAATGGCTAACAGAAAGAATGGAAACAGGTAACCTCAGGAGGTAGGAGGTAGGGGATGCTCCGAAATGTACCAAAGATCTAGGAGGTAAGAGACTCTCAGGACTCAAAGGGAGAGACCTTAGATGAAATGGCCTACCTACAGTGGGGAGAGGGACCTTGTAGAGCCCACCTCCAGCAGGAAGACAGGGCATCAAGTGGAGGGACAGGGTTGCCATCCCACAGTCAAAAATTCTGACCCATAATTATTACTATCTGAAAAAAACTGCAGGGACAAAAATGAAGAACAGCCAGAGGAAAAGGAGATACAGTGACAGGCCCAAAGTGTGATCCAGCACAAGGGGAGATCCCAAGGCCTGACACTATTACTGAGGCTATGGAGTGCTTACAAAAATTGGTCTATTATGACTGCCCTCCGAATGACCCAACAAGCAGTTGAAAGAGTCAGATGCAGATATTATACCCAACCAATGGACAGAAGCTGCTGGTCCCTGTGGTTGAATTAGAGAAAGGCTGGAAGAAGCTGAGAAGGAGGGCAACCCTGTTGGAGGACCAGCAGTCTCAATTAACCTGGAACCCTGAGATCTCTCAGACACTGAACCACCATCTAGGCAGCATACACCAGCTAATATGAGGCCCCTAACACAGATACAGCAGAGGACTGCCAGGTCTGGATTCAGTCAGCGAAGATGCACCTAACTCTCAAGAGACTGGAGACCCCAGAGAGTAGGAGGTCTGGCAGGGTGGGGGGATAGGGAGAGGGGTCAGGACACCCTCATTGAGAAGCGTGGGGGAGGTACAGGATGTGGAACAGTCAGAGGGTGGATTGGGAGGGGGAGAAAATCTTGAGTGTAAAAAAAAAGATTAAATTAAATAAAAAAAGAAATTACGAAAATGAAGGATGATGACAGATTTAAGAGCATTTAATAAGGCAGGTCAAACAATGGGTCCTTTACAGCCTGGATTTCCTTTATCACCTTTATTACCATGATTGTGGACTATAATAATGACTTGAAAGATTTCTTTTTCACAATTCCCTTACATAAGCAGGATATGGAATATTTTGCTTTCAGTATCTACTCTGAACAATAGTAGTTCAATGAAAAGATATCATTGGAATATACTTCCACAGGGAATACTAAATAGTCCAAATTCATGTCAACATTTTACGCAATAACAGAAACAATGGAAAGCCTACAAACTTGTGGAAACTGAACAACTCTCTACTCAATGATGACTGGGTCAGGGAAGAAATAAATTTAAAACTATCTAGAATTAAATGAGAATTAATGCACAACAATTAATACCCAGTCTTATAGGACACAGTGAAAGTAGTGTCAATAGGAAAGTTCATAGCACTAAGAGCCTTCATAAAGAAAGTGGATAGATATCATGCTAGCAACATAAAATCACACCTGAAAGCTCTAGAACAAAAAGAAGCAAACATGGCCTAGAGGAGTAGATCACAGGAAATAATCAAATTCGGAGCTAAAATCAAGAAATTAAAAAACAAAGAAAACAATACAAAGAATCAAAGAAATCAAGTGATGGTTCTTTGAGGAAAAACAACAAGATAAATAAGTTCTTAGACTAACTAAAGGCAGAAAGACTATATCTAAATTAACAAAATCAGAAACAAAAAGGGAGTCACAACAACAAACATTGAGGAAATCTAAAGAATCACTAGCTCTTATTTCAAAATCCCATACTGCACAAAATTTGAAAATCTAAATGAAATGGATGATTTTCTTGATAGATACCATATACCAAAGTTAAGTCAAGATCAGGTAAACAATTTAAATAGTTCTGTACCCCCTAAGGAAATAGAAACAGTCATTAAAGCTCTCCCAACCAAAAGAAGTTCAGAGTCAGATTGTTTTAACACAAAATTCTACGACTTTCAAAGATGAGCAATACCAATACTCCTCAAACTATTCAACAAAATATAAACAGAAAGAACATTGCTGAACTCACTGTTATGAGGCCCCAGTTACCTTTGATACCTAAACAATACAAAGACTCAATAAAGAAAGAGAATTTCAGACAAATTTTCTAAATGAACATTGATGCAGACATAATAAAATTCTCACAAATTGAATTGAAGAAGACATCAAATACATCACCCACCATGGTCAATTAGGCTTCATCCCAGGGATGAAGTAAAAATTTCTGGTTTCTATGGAAACTCAGTTGTGTCATGTGATATTTTTCTGGAAGCAGACACATGAGAGCATGTTTTGTTGAAGCAGAGACACAAGAGGGCATGTGATATTTTGCTGGCTTAGATGTTTGAGAGGGTGCATGATGTTTGGAATGATTATAAAAGGAATCTCATAAACAGGGAGGGAATACTTTTGTATTGCTATGCCTTGCAATGTATTGCTGGTCTTTGCCATGGAATGCTTTGCTGGTCTTCACTAGCCTTTACTTTATAGAGAGAAATGCACCAAAGAACTTCTCATGCTATTCCAACTGATTCTTGCCTCTTCCATTGACTCAGTTCAATTCAGTGGAGCCTTGCAGTTTCTGCTGGATTGAGCCATGGCTACTGATTCATGTTTTGTGTTTGCTATTAGACTGGACTGGCTGCTGGTACTGGTTTGTGTTTGGAGTTTGCTGTAAGACTGGACTGCTGATATCATGACTACAAAGATTGGAATCACTCCTAAAGAACTACTTCTAAACAGATCAACCCTCCCTCCTTTTCTACCAACCTCCATTCTCTGCTACCTCTGATAAGTGGGCTAGAAGGGAGATTGAAGCATTTAAGAACCTTAATTAAAGGAGGTCTTGGAAAATCTAAGCCTATACAGGAATGTATGGATGGTGCAGTATACAAAAATTCATCAAAGTAATCTATCATACAAACAAACTGAAAGGAAAAAACACATGATCATTTCATTAGATGCTGAAAATGGCCTTTGACAAAATCCAACACTCTTTCATGTTAAAAGTCTTAGAGATATCAGAAACAAAAGGAACATACCTAAACATAATGAAGGCAACATACAGCAAGCCAATAGCAACATCAAATTAAACAGAGAGAAATTCAAAACAATTCCACTAAAATCAGGGTCAAGACAAAGCTGCCTACTCTTTCCCTTTCTATTCAATACAGTACTTGAAGTTCTAGATAGAGCAATAAGAAAACTAAAAGCAATCAAGGGGATACAAATTGGACAGGAAGAAGTCAAAGTAACATTATCCACAGATGATATGACAGAATATGCAAGTGACCACAAAAATTCCACCACAAAATTCCTGTAGCTCATAGAGATCTTCAGCAAAGTGGCTGAATAAAAAATTAATTCAAAAACTCAGTAGCCTTCATTTATAAAAATGATGAATGGCCCAGTTTATACCTGCCCCCAAAGCAGACCCAGGGATCTGGCTTTCCACCCACTCCTACAACACCCAGAGGAAGCTTGACTCCTAGGACTACTGACACACCTAGGATCACATGTGAGGCCACAAAATCTGCCCCAATACCTGGCATAAATGGGAATGCTCAGGATCCAGGGGATGTAGGAACCCCCACCCTGACAGATGCACACATCCATTCTAGTTCGACCTGTGCCTGAAGCAGACCCAGGGTTCTGGCTCCCCTACCACACGTACAACACCCAGAATAAGCTTGATTCCCAGAAGCCCTGACATACCAGGTTCTCAGGTAAATCCTCAGCCTCTGCCCCAGTACCTAGCTTACCTGGGACCCTGTAGGACCCCAAAGGGCTGCTGTGCCCTGGCTGAGCCTTTCCATATGCTGCTGTCTACTAAGTAACATTCTGCAGTTCCTCTAGGATCAAAACATCCTGACTAAGGCATGGTACCCCTGGAAGGGAATTTACATTTGACATCCTATTGCCCCCCAGTTGAGTTCCTGATTTTTCACATCCTGACTAATACATGGTGCCCCAGGAAGGGAATTTACACTTGACATCCTATTGCCCCTCAGTTGAGTTCCTGTATTTTCCTGAATTTGTATTTTTCATTCTCTGGCTTAGTGTGTATATATTGAACCTACCCAGTAAAAGTTTTGGCATTCTCTCAAAACAGATGACCCGAGCTGAGTATTTCTTTAATCCCCCAGACCTACACCCGAGCTCGGTACTACAGGCAGCACCGGGGCTGTCAAGTGGAGGTCCCACCGAGATCGAGAAAGAGAGGAGAACCTGACGGGATTGTTCCTAGAAGAAGCAGGCCGGCAGGTGCAGTGAGTGGAACATATTGGAGAAATGGCGTGGGATCAAATTGAAAGCAATGCAATGTGAGTGTGAGCTTTGATCGCACCATGGGAATTGTGAGTTCCATCCTATGCGTATTGGCACAGGATGATGCAGGTAAGAAATCCTTGTATGAGGTGGAGAATAGCTCCAGCTCTGAGGATGAGGAAGAAACTTTAGAAAAGGAAATAGCTTATTTAAAGGAAAGATTAAAGAAATGCAAGGTCCAGAAGGGAGCAGGTTGGGAAGAGGAGCAACCACCTAGTAAAAACCCTTTTGTGGGTTCTACGGAGGCCACTGCACCTCCAGCATATGATGATTGACCCCTGAAGGATTGGTGGGTATCAGAGCCTATCCCTAAGAAGGGGGTGAATTTTTTCCTAAAGCAGGTTTCAATTGTGCTTACCCTAGAAATCCCTCACCCCAATAACCCTGGGCAAATGCTTAGCCAGCATGTGCCTTTGTCTTTTAAGGAATTAAAGAGCCTTAAAGAAGCAGTTTCTTCCTATGGGGCCTTGGCACCCTTTACTTCGGCAATTTTTGAGTCCTATAGCATCCTTAATTTAACACCAGGAGATTGGCATCAACTATGCCATGCGACGTTGAGTGGGGGAGACTATTTACTGTGGAAGGGAGACTATCAGGAGCAATGAATTACCTTGGCAATATTAAATGCACAGGCAGGGCAGCCCCAGAGAAATCTGGAAATGCTAACTGGATCAGGACAATATACTGCTCTCCATCAGCAGATTCATTATGATCCTGCCATTTATACCCAATTGCTACTGCAGCCATTAGAGTCTGGAAGGCCTTAGCTAATAAGGCGGCAGGAGATCAACTATCCAAGGTGGTCCAGGGACTCTCCGAAACCTTTGAAGAATTTGTGAATAAACTACTCCAGTTAGCAGAAAAATTGTTTGGGGATGCTGATACAACCATGCCCGTAGTAAAACAGTTAGCTTTTGAAAATGCTAATAAATGGTGCAAAGAAGTCATTAGACCACATAGATAAAAAACCTTTGATGATTATATTAGAGTTTGCAAGGAAGTTGATGGAAATTTTATTATGGTACAATTACTCGAAGCTGCCATGCAAAAGGGATCTAGCAAGAAAAAAACTTGCTTTGGACATGGCCAAGCTGGACATTTCAAGAGGGAATGTCCAGGGAACAAGGGGATTACGGGTCCTGGCCTGTGCCTTTGATACCGAAAAGGCCATCATTGGAGTAATGAATGCAGGTCAAAATCAGATGCTGATGGTTGCCCTCTCCCAGGTTCGGGAAATGGGCAGTGTAGCCTGCTCCGGGGCCCACAAACCAAAGTGTACAGAGCCATGAATACCACTATTACCCAGACTCCAGTTTGGTTTGTGCCTCAAACCAGCCCCTTTATGTCAAAGACCTTGTCAGAGGTACCCCAGGAAGCGCAAGATTGGACCTCCACTCCTCTACCAGAGCAATACTGACACCTCAAATGGGCCCTCAAGCATTAGGCACTGGAGTATATGGCCCCATCCCTTCAGGGAGTGTAGGCTTTCTCCTAGGATGCAGCAGTGCCTTGATGAAAGGAATTAGGATCCTTCCAGGAGTGAAAGACTCAGATTTTACTAGAGAAATTAAAATTATGGTTACTGTGGATAGGGCAGTTGTAGTTATTCCCCGGGGAGATAGAATTGCTCAGCTAGTTCTCTTGACACAGTTACCCAATAAACATGCTACAATTAAGGATACTAGGGGTGATGAAGGATTTGGATCCACAGGGACTGCTGCCTTCTGGGTTTCTACTCTCGAAGACCACCCTACCCTTACCCTTTGGGTTGATGGAAAGCCATGAAAGGAATTCTGGATACTTGTGCAGACATTACTGTGATATCTAAAACATCTTGGCCTAGTAACTGGCCCCTGGATAGGTCTCTTCCACCTTACAAGAAGGGGAACAGCTGCCACACCCCTCAAGAGTAGTAACATCTTAAAATGGCGAGATGAGGAAGGACATGAAGGATGGTTTCAATCATTTGTCTTGGAACATTTCCCCGTTAATTTATGGGGTTGAGATGTACTTAACGACATGGGAGCTGTTCTCACAACTCCACCAGTTCAGGGTATGATGAAAAAGCAAGGATATATTCCTGGGAAAGGATTAGGGAAATATTTACAAGGAAGATCCCATAGTGTAGCCAAAGGATGTCAGATAGTCAGACACCATAAAGACAAAATTGGAATAGGAAATTTATATTAAGGGTCACTGTGAAGCCTCCCAAACCACTACCAATCACATGGAAATCCAAAGAGCCTGTGTGGATTGAACAGTGGCCCTTATCTAAGGAAAAATTTGAGGCAACTCATTTATTGGTACAAGAACAACTTTTGGCAGGACATATCGTTCCATCCACATCCCCCTGGAATACTCCTATATTTGTTGTTAAGAAAAAGTCAGGAAAATGGAGATTATTGCAAGATTTAAGGGAAATTAATAAAACTATGATGCCAATGGGGGCTACTCAACTTGGATTGCCTACGCCAATTGCTATTCCAAAATATTGGCACATGTTGGTGATAGATTTGAAGGATTGTTTCTTTACCATACCCTTAAATCCTCAGGATTGCGAACACTTTGCATTTAGTATTCCCTCCGTCAACTTTAAGGAATCATCACATAGATATCATTGGGTGGTGCTGCCCTAAGGGATGGCTAATAGTCTCACCATGTGTCAACTCTATGTGGCAACTGCTCTTCAACCATTAAGGAGAAGACATCCATACATGTATATAATCCATTTTATGGATGATATTCTACTTGGAGCTAGGGAAGAAAAAGAGCTTTATGAGGCCTATGCTGAACTACAAAATGATTTTCAAGCTGCTGGGTTGGTTATTGCCCATGAAAAGATTCAAAAAATTTTCCATATCAATATTTAGGACATGAATTATTACAAAAGTGGATTCGTCCTCAGAAGTTACAAATTAGAATAGATACTCTGAGAACTTTAAATGATTATCAAACTTTGTTAGGAGACATAAATTGGTTAAGACCTGCCTTACAATTAAGCACAGGACAGTTAAAACCTTTGTTTGATATTCTTAAGGGAGATGCATCATCCACTTCCCCCAGACAATTAAATGAAGAGGCTAGGGAATGCTTGACAATGGTACAGGAAGCTCTAGAACAAGTTCATTTAAATTATGTAGACTATTCAAGGAAACTGTTATTTGTGGTTTTTGCATCAAAACATTCCCCAACAGGTGCCTTTTGGCAGGAGGGCCCTATTTTATGGGTTCATTTACAAGCTTCATCCTCCAAGGTTGTTTTGTCTTACCCACAGGCAGTAGTTTCCTTGTTGTTCAAAGCCCATAAAGTAAGCCTACAAACATGTCTGGTAAAGAACCAGACATGTTTATTACCTCTTATAATAAGGATCAGATCCAAATTTTATCTCAAAATTATGTTGAATGGGCCTTGTTTGTTTGTACCATTAATAGCCAATTTATTAATCATTATCTGGATAATAAGTTTGTCAGTTTTTTAAGTTTCACCTGGTGGCTTTTCCAAAAATTATTTCCAATCAGCCCTTGAATCAGGTTCACCTAGTATTCACTGATGGATCCTCCAATGGTAGGGCTACAGTTGAGGTAGGGTTGAGGCCTTACAGATGACCAATTGCTCTGCACAATTAGCAGAGGTAAAGACCATACAATTGACTCTATCTTTGTTCCCAAATGAAGCTTGCAATATATATACTGATAGTGTATATGTTTCTCAAATTATGGAACCCTTGGAGACTGCATCTTATGTGGCACCTGTGTCTCCAATTTGTTCTTGCCTATTGCAGGTGCAAGCTCTTTTGTGGCAGCAAACCTTGTCTGTGTTTGTGGGTCATATTCGGGGACATTCATTGTTGCCAGGCCCCTTGGTCCAAGGTAATAGTGAGGCTGATTTTCACACCAAATAAATTTTGCTTGCCTTAAATTTAGTCACTAATTATGATAAAGCTGTTGCTATGCATAATAAATTTCATCTTAATGAAAATTCCTTGAAATTTCATTGTGACATTACCAGAGAACAGGCTGTTCAAGTTGTCACTCACTGCCCTCACTGTGCTCATTTTAACTCCTCTCCTAATTTGGGAGTGAATCCCTGAGGTCTTGCACCCAATGATGTTTGGCAAATGGATGTTACACATGTTCCCTTGTTTGGGAAATTACACTTCATCCATGTTACCATTGATACCTTTTCTGGTATGATTTTTGCCTCAGCTCACAGTGGGGAAAAAATAAAAGATGCTAAGAACCATTGCCTACAGAATTTGCCTATTTTGGGGTTCCCTGCCAAATAAAGACTGATAATGGCCAAGCCTATGGTAGTGTGTGCCAAATAAAGACTGATAATGGCCAAGCTTATGGTAGTGTGTCCTTTAATAAATTTTGTGATGAATATAATATTACCCATAAGACTGGGATTCCTTATAATCCACAAGGCCAGGCTACAGTGGAAAGAGCACATTTAACTTTAAAAAAATTATCTTGAAAAAACAAAACAGGGGTAGTTTACCTCACCTCATGCAAGATTATCCTTTATTTTATATATTTTAAAATTTTTATTAGTGGATAAGGATGCATTGTCTGCAGCAGAAAGACATTGGAAAGGAGCCCAGAAGGCAATGGGCTTAGTGAAATGCAAAGAATTGTCACCAGGTACATAGAAAGGCCCTGACCCTGTATTAGTCAGGGCGAGAGGTTCTGTTTGTGTTTTTCCTAAAGATGATGAAAGTTCTGTTTGGATTCCTGAGCATTGTGTGCACCCTGTCACTACACAGCCTCGCCCAAGTGGAGATCTACTGGAGCCTTGTAAAGAACCCCCCAGTTAAGATGTCAATAGGGATAAGCAGCTCAACGTGATCGGTCATGTTCCCACCAAAAAGACTACTGGAAAAGCTGCTGATAATTCTGAGAAGCCAACAATTTCTTTATGTTAATATTGTTACTTGTGTGCAGCTTCTCTATGGAGAGATGTTTCTAGCAGGACTCAAACTGGCTGGAAGGCTCCTTAAAGGATGGGCTGATATTTCTTTGCTGCTTTTACAGACAACAGATCCAGTCCCAGGCAGTTACTAAGCAGGTGCTCATGTTGCTGGCAGGAAAGAACCCTTCTGCTGAGGTTTGGCTCAGCCTTTACTGAGAATAGTTAGTCAATGATAGGCAACTCCTTTGCAGTCCTTACCTACCTAAGACAGGGGCCCTGAGGCTGGCAGGGATTCCCAATGACGGGTAATTGGTATTGACAGATGACCTAAGACAGATGCTATTCACCTATATAATAAAAACTGGGGACCTGTAGGACCGTGAAGGGCTGCTATGCCCTGGCTGAGCCTTTCTATATGCTGCTGTCTACTAAGTAATATTCTGCAGTTCCTCTAGGATCAAAACATCCTGACTAAGGCATGGTACCACAGGAAAGGAATTTACACTTGACATCCTATTGCCCTCCAGTTGAGTTCCTGTTTTTTCCTGAGTTTGTATTTTTTCTTCCCTGGCTTGGTGTATATATATTGAACCTGTCCAGTAAAAGTTTTGGCATTCTCTCAAAAAGGATGACCCGAGTCTGAGTATTTCTTTAATCCCATAGACCTACACCTGAGCTTGGTAACACGGGCAGTGCTGGAGCTGTCAGGACCCCATTGGGACCAAGAGGATGAAGGAACTCCTGCCCAGCCAGAGGCACACATTCCTTACCATTTGCACCTGCACTGAGAGTGGGCTCTGGCTTCCCACCCACTCCTACAACACCCAAAGGAAGCTTGATTCCCAGGAGCTCTGAAATACCAGGATCTCAGGATCTCAGGATTCCAGAATCACAGAGTCACAGAGACAGCCAGAGTCCCAGGAGTTCTGACGGAACTTGGATCACAGAAGCACAGAATTACAGTTTCACAAGAGGGATAGGCTCTAGTCAGAGACAGCAAGGTCAGTTACCACTAGAGATAACTGGATGGAGAGAGGTAAGCACAAGAACATAAGCAACAGAAACCAATTCTACTTGGCAAAATCAGAACCCAGTTCTCCCACCAAAGCTATCCCTGAATACCCCAACACACCTGAAAAGCAAGATTCAAATCTATAAATTGAGCTCATGAATAAGATAGAGGACTTTAAGAAAGAAATAACTCCCCTAAAGAAATACAGGAGAACACAAGTAAACAAGTAGAAGCCCTTAATGAGGAAACACATAAATCTCTTAAAGAAATACAGGAAAACACAAACAGGTGAAGGAATTGAACAAACTTTTCCAGGATCTAAAAATGAAAATAGAAGAATTAAAGAAAACATAAAGGGAGACAACCCTGGAGATGGTAAACTTGGCAAAGAGATCAGCAGTCACAGATGTAATCATCACCAACAGAATACAAGAGATGGAAGAGAGAATCTCAGGCTTACAAGATATCATTAAGGACTGGAAATTATCAAAGAAAATGCAAAAAAGAGAAAGCTCCTGTCTCAAAACACTCAAGAAATCCAGGACACAATGAGAAGACCAACCTAAGGATAATAAGTATAGAAGAGAACAAAGACTCCCAACTCAAAGGGCCAGCAAATATCTTCATCAAAAGTATAGAAAAAAAAAACCTTCCCTAACCTAAAGAAAGAGATGACCATAAACATACAAAAAGCTTACAGAACACCAAACAGATTGGACCAGAAAAGAAATCTTTCCCATCACATAATAATCAAAACATCAAATACACAGGACAAAGAAAGAATATTAAAAGTAGTAAGGGGAAAAGGTCAAGTAACATACAAAGGCAGACCTATCAGAATTATACCAGACTTCTCAACAGACTCTAAATGCCAGAAAATCTTGGACAGATGTCATACAGACCCTAAGAAAACAAAAATGCCAGCCCAAGCTACTATACCCAACAAAACTCTCAATTACCACAGATGAAGAAACAAATATATTCCATGACAAAACCAAATTTACAAAATATCTTTCCACCAATCCAGCCCTACAGAGGATAATAGAAGGAGAACTCCAACACAAAGAAGGAGACTACACTCAAGAAAAAGAAATTAATCTTCTCACAACAAATCCAAAAGAAGACAACCATACAACCATAATTCCAACTCTAGCAACAAAAATATCAAGAAGTCACAACCATTAGTCCTTAATATCTCTCAACATCAGTGGATTCAATTCCCTAATTAAAAGACATAGACTAACATACCAAATATGTAGACAGGACCCAGCATTTTGCTGCATACAGGAAACATACCTCAGTGACAAAGAAAGACAGTACTTTAGAGTAAATGGCTGGAAAAAATTTTCAAGCAAATGGTCAAAGAAACAAGCTGAAATATCAGTTCTAGAATCAAATAAAATAGACTTTCAACCAAAAGTTATGAAGAAAGCTGAGGAAGGGCACTACATACTCATCAAAGGAAAAATCCACCAAGATGAACTCTCAGTTCTGAACATCTATGCCCCAAATGCAAAAGCACTCACGTTTGTAAAAGAAATGTTATGAAAGCTCAAAGTACACACTGAACCTCACATAATAATAGTGGGGGATTCCAACACCCCATTTTCACCAATGGACAGATCATGGAAACAGAAGCTAAACAGAGATACAGTAAAACTAACAAGAGTTATGAACCAAATGGATTTAACAGATATCTACAGAACATTTCACCCTAAAACAAAAGAATATACCCTCTTCTTAGCACCTCACGGAATCTTCTATAAAATTGACCATATAATTGAACACAAACCAAGCCTCAACCAATACAGGAAGATTAAAATAATCCCATGCATACTATCAGATCACTGTGGCCTAAGACTGGTCTTCAGAAACAACAAAAACAACAGGAAGTTCACAAACACATGGAAGCTGAACAACTTTCTATTCAATAATAACTTGGTGAGGGGAGAAATAAAGAAAGAAATTAAAGACTTAATAGAATTTAATAAAAACAAAGGTACAACATATCCATATACTAGTATTAGGGTGTACTAGTCTGGGATGACATCTGTGGTATCTTGTGGTCTTCAAGACACCTGTCTAGTCTCTGTTGAGAATTCAGGTATAATTCTTATAAGTTTGCCTTTATATGTTACGTGGCTCTTTTCTCTTGCAGATTTTAATATTCTTTCTTTGTTCTGTACATTTAGTGCTTTGATTATTATGTGGCAGGAGGATTTTCTTTTCTGGTTCAATCAATTTAGTGTTGGATAAGCTTCTTGTACATTTATAGCCATCTCTTTCTTTAGGTTAGGGAAGGTTTCTTCTATGATTATGCTGAAGATGTTTTCTGTCCCTTTGAACTGAGAATCATTACCCTCTAATGTTCCTATTATTTTTAAGTTTAATCTTTTCATAGTGACCCACATTTCCTGGATGTTTGAGTTGGGAACTTTTTACATTTGGCATTTTTGTTGACCAATGTATTTATTCTTTGTATGGTATCTTCTATGCCTGAGATCTCTCTTCCACTTCTTGTATTCTGTTGGTGATGCTTGCATCTGTAGTTCCTATTCTCTTTCCTAGTTTTTCCATCTCCAGGTTTACTTCCATTTGTGTTTTCTTTATTGTTTCTATTTTCATTTTTTGTCTTGGACAGTTTTATTCATTTCCTTTGCCTGTTTGGTTGTATTTTCCTGTATTTCTTTAAGGGGGTTCTTTGTTTCCTCTTTAAGGGCTTCTATCTGTTTGTGTTTACTATAATTTTTAAAGGAATTATTTATATTTTAAAGGCCTCTATCATCTTCATGAAATGGGATTTAAGGTCTCAGTCTCACTCTTTAAGTGTGTTATGATATGCAGGGCTTGCTGTAGTAGGAGAGCTGGGTTCTGATGCTGCCATATTGCACTGGCTTCTGTTGATCATGTTATCATGCTTATCTTTCACCAATTGGTTGTCTCTGGTGTTGGCTCACCTGTTAGTCCCTGGGAGTAGTAAGCCTCTGGGACTGGTTGTCCACGATAGCTGCAGGCCTCCCAAAAGTCAGGCAGAGCTATGAGCTGGGATTCAGGTACAGATCCTTGATTGCAGGTGGAGATTTGGACCAGAAGGAAGATGAAGCTCTGATAGGGCAGGGCAGAGCTCATGGCTGCTGGGCTTGCAGGGGTTCCAGTTGGCATGAGAGTTGGCGTGGGGGTTCTCACCTGGGTGTCCCCAGTTAGAGCAGGCCTCCAGTAAGGTAGGCAGAGATGTGCTTTCTCTCTCCCTCTCTTTTTTTTGAGACAGTGTCTCTCAGTGAAACAGCCCTGGCTGTGCTGGAACTTACTCTGCAGACCAGGATGGCCTTATGCCTGCCTTTGCCTGCCTTTGCCTGCCTTTGCCTGCCTTTGCCTGC
>NW_021604593.1:238382-244123 GCF_004785775.1 Grammomys surdaster
CTGCCTTTGCCTGCCTTTGCCTGCCTTTGCCTGCCTTTGCCTGCCTTCGCTTGCCTTCGCTTGCCTTCGCCTGCCTTTGCCTCCCAAGTACTGAGATTAAAAGTGTACACTACCACACCTGGCATTCTTCTTTCATTCTGTATGTTGGTTATGAGGATCAAACTCATGTTGCCAACAAAAATGAAATTCTGCCTTACCTACCTACTAAGCCATCCCCCTAGCCAGTCTTTATTTTTGAGCATATATAGATGCTTACTACTTTTTTTAAGACAGAGTTTCTCTGTGTAGCCCTAGATGTTCTGGAACTCACTCTGTAGACCAGGGTAACCTGAACTTAGAAATCCACCCTGCCTCTGTCTACCTAATGCTAGGATTTAAATATGACACTCTGTGACAAATTTATAGGTGACTCTATGCCCAGAGGTTTTAATGCTATTGTCTCTTGATTTGAATCTTTTGTTATTACTCAGTTTGCTTCCTACATGACTTTTATTTTCCCTTATTGTAACATGTCCGTATTGTTGGTTGTTACATCTGGGATATTGAAACTCACATCTAGAGACATAGGCCAGGAATGGCATTGTGTATCTGACAATTGGTACTAAACATTCTTCAAATCACAGGACTGCTCTTCACAACAAAATATTACCAACTCAAACTGTCAATCATGATACTTTCAAGAATATTGAAATTGATGATTTATTACTGCAACATTCTCTAGAAGGTGTTCCCAATGCTCTGCATCTTAAGATTTCTGTCACTACTCCCATGAAGATATCATATCCTGAGCCATCCTAGAGGAACCACTGCACTCAGAACAGTGGGTAAGAACCCTCTCCCACAACCCTACTCCCTAGAACTGCAACTGAGAGCCTGAGGCACTCAGGACCCATCACCTACACAAACCCCACCCCTCTGGAATATCATTCCCCTTCTGCCCTTCTCTTAGTACTTTTGGCTTGTGCAGACACCTAGCTGGTCTTCCCATGAAGAAACCATATCCTGCGCCATCCTGGGGAAACCACTTCACTCAGAGAAGCAGGATTTCAGGATCCCAGAGGCAGCCTGAGTCCCAGGAGCTCTTCCACCCAGGAGCTCAGGATCACAGGATCACAGAGACATCAGGACTCTGAGAAGTTCTGACACAAGCAAGATAACTGGACAGACAGGCTACAGTGAGAGACAGTGAGTGCAGGTAGCACTAGAGTTAACCACATGGCAAAAGACAAGCACAAGAACATAAGCAAGAGAAAACAAAGTTACCTGGCATTAGCAGAACCCAGTTCTCCCATGACAGAAGTCGTGCACAACCCATTACACTGGAAAACCAGGATGCAGAATTAAAATCACTTCTCATGATGATGATGATGATAGAGGACATTAAGAAGGACATGAATAACTCCCTTAAAGAAATACAGGAGAACACAAAGAAACAGGTAGAAGCCCTTAAAGAGGAAACACAAAAACCCCTTAAAGAATTTCAAGGAAACATAACCAAACAGGTGAAGAAGTTAAACAAAACTATCCATAAACTAAAAATGAAAGTAGAAACAATAAATAAATCTCAAAGGAAAACTACCCTGGAGATAGAAAACCTAGGAAAGAGGTCAGGAGTCGTAGATGCAAGCATCACCAACAGAATACAAGAGATAGAAGAGAGAATCTCAGGTGCAGAAGATACCATGGAAAACATTGACACACTGTCAAAGAAAATGCAAAATGCAAAAAGCTCCTAACCCAAGAAATCCAGGAAACCCAGGACAGGATGAGAAGACCAAACCTAAGGATAATAGGTATAGATGAGAGTGAAGATTCCCAACTTAAAGGGCCAGTAAATATCTTCAACAAAATTATAGAGGAAAACTTCCCTAACCTAAAGAAAGAGATGCCCAAAAAAATACAAGAAGCCTACAGAATATCAAGTAGACTAGACCAGAAAAGAAATTCCTCCCATCACATAAAAATCAAAACATCAAATGCACAAAACAAAGAAAAAATACTAAAGGCAGTAAGGAAAAAGGTCAAGTAACATATAAAAGAAGACCTATAAGAATTACACTAGACTTCTCACCAGAGACGATAAAAGCCAGAAGATCCTGGACTGACATCATACAGACCCTAAAAGAACACAAATGCCAGCCCAGATTACTATACCCAGCAAAACTCTCAATCACTACAGATGGAGAAACCAAGATATTCCATGACAAAATGAAATTTGCACAATATCTTCCCACAAACCCAGCACTTCAAAGGATAATTGATGGAAAATGCCAACACAAGGAAGGAGAATACAACCTAGAAAAAGTAAGGAACTAATCTTCCAACAACTACAAAAGAAGATAGCTACACAAACATAATTCTACCTCTAATAACAAAAATAATAGGAAGCCACAATCATTTTTCCTTAATATCTCTTAACATCAATGGACTCAATTCTCCAATAAAAATATGTAGACTAACAAACTGGGTACACAAACAGAACCCAGAATTTTGCTATACAGGAAATGCACCTCAGTGACAAAGACAGACACTACCTCAGAGTAAAAGGATGGAAAACAATTTTCAAAGCAAATGGTTCCAAGAAAGAAAACTGGAGTAGCCATTCTAATATCAAATAAAATCAACTTTCAACCAAAAGTAATCAAAAAAGATAAGGAAGGACACTTCATACTAATCAAAGGAAAAATCTATCAAGATGAACTCTCAATTCTGAATATCTATGCTCCAAATGCAAGGGCACCCACATATATAAAAGAATCTTTACAAGCTCAAAACACACATTGCATCTCACACAATAACAGTGGGAAACTTCAACACCCCACTGTCAGCAATGGACATATCATGGAAACAGAAACTAAACAGAGACACATTGAAATTAACACAAGTTATGAACCAAATGGATTTAACAGATATGTATAGAACATTTCATCTTAAAACAAAAGAATATACATTTTTCTCAGGACCTCATGGTACCTTCTCCAAAATATACCATATAATTGGTCACAAAACAGGCCTAAACAGATACAAAAAGATTGAAATAATCCCTTGCATTCTATCAGATCACCACAGACTAAGGCTGGTCTTTAATAATGACAAAACCAATGGAAAACCCACATACATGTGGAAACTGAACAACACTCTACTCAATGATGACTTAGTCAAGGAAGAAATAAAGAAAGAAACTGAAGACTTTTTAGAATTTAACAAAAGTGAGGAAACATCATATCAAAATTTGTGGGACTCAATGAAGGCAGTGCTAAGAGGAAAACTCATAGCTCTAAGTACCTACAAAAAGAAACTGGAGAGAGCATTTACTAACAACTTGGCAGCACACCTGAAAGCTCTAGAACAAAAAGAAGCAAATACACCCAAGAGGAGTAGACTGCAGGAAATAATCAAAATCAGGGCTGAAATCAACCAAGTAGAAACAAAAAGAACTATACAAAATACCAACAAAACCAGGAGCTGGTTCTTTGAGAAAATCAACAAGATAGATAATCCCTTAGCCAGATTAACCAGAGGGCACAGAGACAGTATCCAAATTAATAAAAGCAAAAATGAAAAGGGAGACATAACAAAAGAAACTGAGGAAATTAAAAAAAAATCATCAGATCCTACTACAAAATCCTATACTCAACAAAACTGGAAAATCTGGATGAAATGGACAACTTTCAAGACAGATACCAGGTACCAAGGTTAAATCAGGATCAGATAAACCATCTAAACAGTCCCATAACCCCTAAGGAAATAGCAGCAGTCATTAAAAGTCTCCTCAACAAAAAAAGCCCAGGACCAGATGGTTTTAGTGCAGAATTCTATCAGACCTTCAAGGAAGACCTAACAAAAATTCTCTTCAAACTATTCCACAAAATAGAAACAGAAGGAACACTATCCAATTCCTTCTATGAAGCAATAATCATGCTCATACCTAAACCTCACAAAGACCCAACAAAGAAAGAGAACTTCAGACCAATGTCCCTTATGAATATAAATGCAAAAATACTCAATAAAATTCTAGCAAACTGAATCCAAGAACACATCAAAACAATCATACATCATGATCAAGTAGACTTTATCCCAGGAACGCACGGATGGTTCAATATTCAGAAATCCATCAATGTAATCCACTATAAACAAACCCCAAGAAAAAAACATATGATCATCTCAATAGATGCTGAGAAAGCATTTGACAAAATTCAACATCCCTTCATGGTAAAAGTCTTGGAAAATAATTCCATTAAAATCAGGAACAAGAAAAGGCTGCCCACTCTCCCACTATTTATTGAATATAGTTCTTGAAGTTCTAGTAGAGCAACAAGACAACAAAAGGAAACTAGGGAATAAACATTCAAAAGGAAGAAGTCATAGCTGATGCTAAAAAAAAAGAAGTCAAAGTATCACTATTCATGGATATCATTGTACCCATAAGTGATTCCCAAAATTCTACCAGAGAACTCCTATAGCTGATAAACAACTTCAGCAAAGTGGCTGAATATCAAATTAACTCAAAGAAATCAATAGCCTTCCTTTATGAAAGTGATAAATGGACAGAGAAAGAAATTAAGAGAAAAACACCCTTCACAATAGCTACAAATAATATAAAATATCTAGGTATAACTCTAACCAAAGAAGGAATAGATCTGCACAACAAGAAATTCTCTGAAGAAATTGAAGATCTCAGAAGATGAAAACAATCTCCCATACTCATGGATTGGTAGGATTAACATAGTGAAAATGGTCATCTCAACAAAAGCCATCTACAGATTTAAAGTAATCCCCATAAAAATTCCAATAAAATTTTTTTACAGACCTTGAAAGAACAATTCTCAATTTCATATAGGAAAAAAAAAACAGGATAGCCAAAACAATCCTAAACAATCCTGAGTTGCCTAGCAGTGCACACGTGGAACCTGAAGAGGCCACCCCCTGTAATCAGGCAGGACATCCAGTGGAAGGACCAGGACACCAACTCACCCAAATTTCAACCCAAAATTTGTCCTGTCTAAAAAAAAATTACAGGAATGGAGCAGAGACTAAAGGAAAGGCCAATCAATAACCAGCCCAACTCAAAACCCATCCCAGTGGAAAGCACTAATCCCTGACATTATTAATGATACTGTTATGCTTATAGACAGGGGTATAGCATTACTGCCATCTAAGAGTCTCTACCCAGCAGCAAACTGAAACAGAAGCAGATACCCTCAGCCAAACATTAGAAAGAAGTCAGGGACACTTATGGAAGAGTTGGGGGAAGGATGTAAGATCCAGAAATATATGGAACCCTCTACAGGAAGACCAACAGAGTCAACAAACATAGATCCCTGGGAGCTCTCATGGGTTAGATTGAGCCCCCACCACTAGCATGTATGTAGCAAACAGGTAGCTCAGTCTTCATGGCTGTCCTGTCTGGCCTCAGTGGGAAGAGATGTGTCTAATCAGGCAGAGAATTGATTGTCAGAGTGGAGGATACCTATAGGGTGTTCAACCCTCTCAGAGGAGAAAGAGAAGGGGACAGAGGAGGGAATCAGTGAGGGAGAGACCAGGAGGAGTGTAGCATTTGGATGTTAGTTCATTCATTAATTCATTCAAAATAATAATAATTAGAGGAGGAGGAGGAGAGCAAGGAGGAAGAGGAGGAGGAAGAAGAGGAGGAGGAGGAGGAGGAGGAGGAAAAGGAGGAGGAGGAAGAAGAAGAAGAAGAAGAAGAAGAAGAAGAAGAAGAAGAAGAAGAAGAAGAAGAA
>NW_021604593.1:244133-272167 GCF_004785775.1 Grammomys surdaster
AAGAAGAAGAAGAAGAAGAAGAAGAAGAAGAAGAAGAAGAAGAAGAAACCCAGTTCAAAGGCCCAGAAAATATTTTCAACAAAATAACAAATGAAAATTTTCCTAACCTAAAGAAGGACATGCCTTATAAAGATACAAGAAGCTTATAGAATACCAAATGAATTGGATGAATCATAAAAGGAAGTTCCCTCATCATATAATAATCAAAACACTTACCATACAAAACAAAGAAGGAATAATAAAAGCTGCAAAGGAAAAAGGCTAAGTAATATACAAAGGCAGACCTATTAGAATTACACTCAACTTCTCAATGGAGACTCCAACAGCCAAAAAGGCATGGACATATGTCCTGTAGACTCTAACAGACCACAGACGCTAGCCCAGACTACTATATCCAGCAAAACTTTCAATCACCATAGATGGAGAAAACAAGATATTCCACAACAAAACCAAATTTAATCAGTATCTTTCCACCAATACAGCCCTACATAAGATGCTTGAAGAAAAATTCCAACTGAAAAAGGTTAACTCCAGCCGTGAAAACACAGGAAATAATCTCACACCAACAAAACTAAAAGAAGAAGAAGAAGAAGAAGAAGAAGAAGAAGAAGAAGAAGAAGAAGAAGAAGAAGAAGAAGAAGAAGAAGAGAAACACACACATGCACACTATCACCACTATTACCACCAGCAGCAACAGCAGCAGCAGCAGCAGCAGCAACAAAATAACAGGAATTAGCTGTCATTTGTCATTGATAACACTCAGTATCAATGAACTAAATTCCTCAATACAATGATACAGACTAACATAATGGATGTGAAAATTGGATCCACCCTTCTAATACACATAACAAAACACCCCAGTATCAAAGATAAACATTACTTCATAGTAAAGAGTTGAGAAACATTTTACAAGAAAATACACCTAAGAAACAAGCTGATGTAGTCTCAAAAGATACAAGAAAGTTGAAACAATCTCTCCATCATTTCAAAGCTGAACTTCAACAAGAACAGAAACAACAGAAGCCTACAAATTCATGGAAAGTGAACAACTCTGTACTGAATAGCAACTGGATCAGGACAGAAAGAGAAAAAAGAAAGAAAGAGAGAAAGAAAGAAAGAAAGAAAGAAAGAAAGAAAGAAAGAAAGAAAGAAAGAAAGAAAGAAAGAAAGGAAGAAAGGAAGGAAGAAAGAAAGAACAGATGGACAGACGGACAGACAGAGAAAGAGAGGGAGGGGGAGAGAGAAAGAAAGAAAGAAAGAAAGAAAGAGAGAGAGAGAGAGAGAGAGAGAGAGAGAAAGAAAGAAAGAAAGAAAGAAAGAAAGAAGGAAAGAGAAAAGAAAAGGACTTCATAGAATTCAATGAGAATGAATGCACAACTTACTAAAGCTTATGGGACACAATGCTTTCATAGCAGTACTAAGAGGAAAGTTCATAGCATTAAGTACCTTCATAAAGAAACTAGAGAGTCGTGAATGTTTCTGCTTGACGTGGTCTGTGTGCCGCTCCTGCATGCAGGGAGCTCAGGCAAGCTCAGAAGTCCCGACATGGGTAGAATGACCTATGATGATGTGCATGAGAACTTCACTCAGGAAGAGTGGGCTTTGCTGGATCCTTCTCAGAAGAATCTCCACAAAGAAGTGATACTGGAGATCTATAGGAATCTTGTTGCTATAGGCTACATTTGGGAAGACCATAATATTGAAGAACATTTTCAAAGTTCTGGAAGACTTGAAAGGCATAAAAGAAGTCATACTGAAGAGAAACCCTCTGAGTTTATTCAACGTGGTAAAGCCTTTGCATCTCAGAGTTATAACCAAAGACAAGAAAGAATTCATACCAAAGAGTAACTTTATCAAGGTATCCAACATTGTGAAGCCTTTGCATATCACAGTAGCCTCAAAATACATAAAACAACACTTACTGGAGCTAAATCCTATGAGTGTAACCAATGTGGTAAAGACTGTATCTCACAGTTCTCTTCAAAGGCATAAAAAAGTTCATAAAGGAGAGAAACCTTATGAATGTAATCAGTGCGTAAAGACTTTGCATGTCAAGGTAGACTACAAAAGCATAAACAAATACATACAGGAGAGAAACCTCATAAGTGTAATCAAAGTGGGAAAGTCCTTGGATGTCAAAGTGTACTATGGTATCATAGAAGAACACATACAGAAGAAAATCTTATGAATGTAATCAATGTGGCAAAACCTTTGTATATCACAGTTATCTTCAAAAACATAAAAGAACACATACTGGAGAGAAACCCCTCGAATGTAACCAATGTGATAAAGCTTTCACAGGAAATAGTCACCTCCTAAGACATAAAAGAATAAATACTGATGAGAATCCCCATGAGTGTAACCAATGTGGTAAAGATTTTGCATGCCACAATTCTCTTCAAAAGTTCACCACAGGAGAGAAATCTTACAAATGTAATCATTGTGGTAAAGGCTTTGCATGTCAAAGTGGTCTCCTGTATCATAAAAGAACACATACTTGAAAGAGAGCATATGAATGTAGTGAATGGACAGGTAAAGCCTTCATACATCACAGTCATTTTCAAATACATAAAAGAACACATACTGGAGAGAAGCCCTTTGAATGTGACCAATGTGGTAAAGACTTTTCATGAAACAGTCATCTCCTAACACATAAAAGAATACATACTGGAGAAAAACCTTATGAATGAAAACAATATGGTAAACCTTTTGCATGTCATAGTAGTCTACAAAGGGAAAAAAAGAATACTTACTGGAAAGAAACCCTATTAATGTAATCAATGTGGCAAAGCCTTTTCATGTCAAACTGGTCTCTTGTATCATAAAAGAACACATACAGGAGACAAGCCCTGTGAATGTAATCAATGTGGTAAAGCCTTTCCAAATCATCATAGTCTCCAAATACATTAAAGATCACATACTGAGAAAGACTCTTTGAATGTAACCAATGTGGTAAAACCTTTGAGTGAAGTAGTCATCTCCTAAGACATAAAATAATGCAAACTGGTGAGAAACTATGAATGTAAGCCATGTGGAAAAGCATGTCAGTTGTATTCAAAAGCATGAAAGAAACCATATTGTAGAGAAACTTCTGTGAGTATATTTAAGACTGTGAGGCTTTTGCACATTTCTATAGTCTTCATCATCATGACAGAAATCCATACTGGAGTGAAACTATAAATGTATTTAATCTGGTTCATCTTTTCAAATTTCACAAGTTGTCATCATCATTAAAATATTCATACTGTAGTCTATGAATGTAAGCAATGTGGTAAAGCCTTTGTGTTATAGGGTCCTCTGAGATCCAACACAACTCAAACTCATGTAATGCAAAGGACTAGAATTTGTTGTAATGAAGCTGCTGATGATAGATCAGAGGCAGAGAACATACTTGGAAGCTGAACTGTGACACTCCCTGCACCCACCTCCCCACACTAAGCCAGCATGTCATAGGGTTTTAAGTTTAAAAACCAGAAACATCTGCACCAAGATACAGCTACATTTTCTGACCAATCAGGAATTAGGGATAGGAACTTTCCTTATGTATTTTTTTTTATGTCCGCTGATACAGAATGTGGGTGTTACAGTCTAACCAATCACACCATTAGTTCTTTTGTGGTTAAGAACCTATATTTTGTTTTATGAAAAAAAGATGAATAGCAGAAGAGATTTTTTGGGACATTCATTATGTTTTCAGGAACAAAAGGTGCATAACAGAAGCTGGTCCACTATTGGGAAGTCCCCAGCTATCCTAGGGCATACAAACTTGCATTTAGTTTCACCTTATGATTAAATAGAAGCTGATAACAAAAAGTCAATTCCTAGGACATGTTTCTTTTGTTTTTTCCCAAGATTTGCATATCACAGTCATTTTTGAATACTTAAAAAAATCATACTGGAGAGAAAACCCTACAAATGTCATCAATGTGATAAAGCCATTCCCAACGCAGTTATATACAGACACTAAAAGGAACACATTTGATAGGAATATTATGAATATGCAATTGGTAAATCATTTACATGTAGAAGTAGTCTGAAAAATCATAAGAAAAAGTGATACCACAAAGGAACCCATAGTTGTAGTCAGTGTGGTAACATTTTGCACTTCATGATATCTTCATACAAGAGTAGAAGATTTTAGTGTACAATCCATCTTTAAAGACTTTGCATATCTCAGTAGTCTCTGAGGACCTAACACATTTATACTGAAGTGAATCTATGACTCTGAAGAATTTGGTAATATCTATAGCTGAGACACTTAAACATTCATTTACACAAGTCTCAACAGTATATTCAAGCGCTATGATATGATGTCCCACTTTATTTTGTCTGCACTTGCAAATACAATAATCCCTCTTTATTTTGTTTTGACTCTTAATCCCAATTCTCTTCAATTACATGAAATTACTCATCCAGATGTAAAGCTTTATGGGTATATATTAGTGCCTTTTCTGTAGCTGTGATAAAACACAGTGTATAAGGGAACTCATAAAAGATTTTAATTTGGCTTATGGTTTCAGAGGGGTATTGGATAACCACAAAAGTGGCAACACGAGTGTCAAAAATTCCCTTCAAATGTTGTGGTCTAGCCTGGATTGGATGTCAGTCATTAGTCAAGGCTACATTTTAACCCTTGATTTTCAAGTGTCAACCTCCTGAGTATAAGTTAATGCATAGATAATATACCTCAATGTGTCCTACTTTGTCAACAGATTTTAACAACGCTAATGTTAAAATGTTTAATAGAGAGAATATAACAAACATTACATACTTCATATGTGTCCAAAACGGCATTGTCATGTGCCTGGAAGAGATGTAACAAGATAGGATATTCAGCAATCAACAGTGCATCCCACAGGATAGCTTGATTGTCATGGCCCCATTAGTTACCATTTGGCACTTCATCTTGAAGTATGCCATCAAAGGGGATTATGTAGAGATGTTAATGTAACAGCACTGAGATTTATTTAGAATAAAGCATTTCTATTAATGAAAAAAAGAAATTAGAGAAATCTCATACTTTACAGCACACCAAAAAGCTCTATAACAAAAAGAAGCAAATACACTCAAGAGAAGTAGGTGGCAGGAAATAATAAAATGGATGGTTGAAATCAATAAAATCAAAACAAAGAGAACAATACAAAGAATCAATGAAACAAAGAGTTGGTTCTTTGAGAAAACCAACAAGATAGACAAATCTTTATTCAATCGAAAATATCCAAACAAATAAAATTTAAAAAAAGGTAAGGATATAGCAACAGACACTTAGGTACTCCAAAGAAACATTAGGTCATACATTAAAAACCTATATTCTACAAAATTAGAAAATCTAAAGGAAGTAGATACTTTTCTTGGTAGATACCACTTACCAAAGTTAAATCAAGATCAGATAAGAAATTAGATAGACTACTAGCCCCAAAAGAAACAGAAGCAATCATTAAAAGTCTCCCAACCAAAATGTAAAAAACAAAACAACAAAAACTCAGAGCCCAACTGTTTTAGAACAGAATTCTACCAGACTTTCAAAGAAGAGTTTATGCCAATACATCTCAAATTATTTTACAAAATATAAATAGAAGGGACATTGCCAAATTCATTTTATGAGGCCACAGTCACCCTGACACCAAAATCACATATTCAACAAAGAAATAGAATTATAGACCAATATTCTTCATCAACATAGGTGCAAAAATACTCAATAAAATACTCTCAACCTAAATTTAAGAATACATCAGAAAGATTATCTACCAGGATCAAGTGAGCTTCATCCTAGAGATGCAGAAATGTTTAAGCACATGAAAATCAATCAATGTAATCCACCATATAAAACAAAATATAAGACAAAAACCACATAGTCATCTCATTAGATGCTGAAAAAGTCTTTGACAAAATCTGATGATGCTACATGATAAAAAGTCATGGAGATATTAGGAATAAAATGGACATACTTAAACATAATTGTGACAATTTGAAGCAAGCCTATAGACAAATTCAAATTCATCAAATTAAATGGAGAGAAATTCAAAGCAATTTCACTAAAATCAGGAGCAATACAAGGCTATCCACTCTCTATATATCTATTTAATATAGTACTTAAAGTTCTAAATAGAACAATGAGACAACTGAAGAAGATCAAAGGGATACAAATGGAAAGAAAGAAGTCAAAGTATCATTGTTTGTAGATGCTATGATAGTATATGCAAGCAGTCCCAAAAATTCTAACAGAAAACTCCTAAATCTGATAAACACCTTTAGGAGAGTGGCTGGATAAAGACTAACAAAAAATTCAGTGGCCCTCCAGAGCTGCAAAAAATATAAAATATCTTGGTGTAACTCTAACAAAGCAAAAAGACTTCTATAACAAGACCTTCAAGTCTTTGAAAAACAAAATTGAAGAAAATATCAGAATATAGGAAGATTTCCCATGCTCATGGACCAGTCAGATTAACATAGTAAAAGTGCCCATCTTATAGCAATCTACAGATTCAATGCAATCCTCATCAAAATTCCACACAATTCTTTACAGACTTTGAAAGGCAATACTCAGCTTCATGTGGAAAAATCCATAACTGGATCTCAGCCTATAGAAAAACACAAGTGGATCCATATCTATCACCCTGCACAAAACTCAAGTCAAATTGGATTCAAAGACCTCAATATAAGCCAGATAAACTGAACTTCATAAAACCCAGGTAAACTTTAAAAAATCCTATACAATAAAAAGAAATTCCAGAGGCATCACCATCAATGATTTCAAGCTCTACTACAGAGCTATAGTAATAAAAAGTGCATGGTATTAACATGAAAACAGACAGGTTGATGAACGTAATATAATCCAAGACACAGATGTCAACCCATACACCTATGAACATGTAATTTTACTATAAAGAAGCTATAAATACATAATGGAAAAGTAAAAGCATCTTTAAATAATGGTGCTGATCTAACTGGATCTTAGTATGTAGAAAAATGCATAAAACTCAAGTCAAATTGGATCAAAGACTTCAATATAAACTAGATAAACTGAACTTAATAAAAAAGAAAGTAAGGGATAGCCTTGAATACATTGGCTCAGGAAACAACTCCTGAACACATTGATAGGACAGTCAATAGGATCAACAATCAATAAATGATACCTCATAAATATGAAAAGCAAGGCAAAGGACACTGTCAGTGGGACAAAATGGGAGCCTACAAAATGGGAAGAGTTCTTGATCAACTCCACATCTGACAGAGAGCAAATATCCAAACTACACAAAGAATTCAAGAAACTAAACATCAACAAACCAAATCTAATTTTTAAAATGAAGTACAGAGAATTTTTAACAGAAGAATCTCAAATGACTGAGAAATACTTAAATGTTCAACATCCTTAACTGTCAGGGAAATGTAAATCAAAACTACTTGAGATTCCATCTTATACCTGTCAGAATGTCTAAAATCAAAAACACAAGAAACAGCTCATGCTGGTGAGGATGTGGAGCAAGGGGAAAGTTCTCCATTGAGGGTGGGAGTGCAAACTTGTACAGTCACTAAGGAAACCAATATGGTGGTTCCTCAGAAAATTGGGACACAATCTATCTCAAGACCCAGTTATACTAATTTTAGGCATATACCCAAAGGATGCTTCATTCTACCACAAGGACACTTGCTCAGCTGTGCTGATAGCAGCTTTATTTACAATAGCCAGAACCTAGAGACAACCTAAAGAATGAATAAAGAAAATGTAGTACATTTACACAATGGACTATTACTCAGCTGTTAAAAAACAATAACATCATGAAATTTGCAAGCAAATGGATAGAAATTAAAAAAAAATCATCCTGAGTGAGGCAACCCAGACCCAGAAAGACAAACAAGGTATGAACTCATTTACTTTAGAGATAATGGCTATACTGACTTACTTTACAGCCATTAGCTGTAAAGAAAATAATTGTGCTAAAATTCACAGCCTCAGAGAGGCTAAGTAATAAGGAGACCTCAAAAGGGGGGCATGGATAGTCCTGAGAAATGTAAATAGAATAGAATTTGGAGGTGGACTCGAGGCAAGTAAAGATGGAAACAGGAGGGATCAGTCAGCGTCAGGAATGAAGAGTACTGGGAGAGACAACTGGAATTGGGGGACACTGGGCTGGGAATGTGGAAACCTAGTAGAGTGGAAGCTCCCTGAAGTCTATGAGAATGGCCCTAGCAAAGACTTCTAGTAATGGGGAGTATGCAGCATGAACCAGCCATCTTTTATAGCCAGGCAAGGCTTCCAGCAGAAGGACTGGGACACCAACCCAGCAACAAAACCTTAGACCTACAATCTGTCCTGCTGCAAGGTGTCCTGGTGGCACAAAACTTGTGGGAGTGGTCAACCAATGTTCCAACTTAAGGTCCATGCTATATGAGAGGGAACTCACACCTAACACTGCTTGGATAACCAAGAACCAAAGACTGTACTGCCCATCCAGGACAGAATTAACATAACTTAAAACATTGAATAAAATGATTACTAATGATATTCTGCTATACTCATAGATTAATCCCTAGCCCCATTGTCATCAGAGCAACTGATGAGATCAGATCCAGAGACCCATGGCCAAATATTAGGCAGAGCCGGGGGACCCTGCAGAAGTAGTGTGGAAGAATTGTAGGAGCTGGAGGGGTCCTACAATTGAATTGACATATTGAAAACATCGAATCAACTAGGCAGGGCTCAGAGGGTATCACAGAAGCAACAGTCACAGACTCTGTGTGGGTCTGAGCTAGGTCCTCTACAAATGTTATGGTTATGTAGCTTTGTCTTCTTGTGGTACTCCTAACAACGGGAGTGAGGAGGTGTCTCTGACTCTTTTGCCTGTTATTGGAACCCTTTCCTCCTCCTGGGTTGCCTCATCTAGCCTTGGCATGATGATTTGTACCCAGTCTTATTGTAACTTGTTGTGTCATGTTCAGTTGATATCCCTGGTAGGCCTGCTACTTTTGAAGGGAAACAGAGGGGGAGGGATTTGGAAGCGAGGAGAGGTGGAGTGGGGGTGGAATGGAGGGAGGGGAAACTGTGGTCAGGATGCAACGTATGAAAGAATTTTTTAAAATGGCTGCTCTTCAAGGGGACCTGGGTTCAATTCCCAGCACCTACATGATGGATCACAACTAACTCCAGTTCTAGGGGATTTGACTCCCTCTTCTGGCTACTTCAGGAATTAAATGCTTGTAGACCATAGACACAGTCTGGCAAAACACATAAAATAAAATTATTTTTGGAAACACCAAGGAAGTGTATTTTTCAGTTAAAAAAAAACAGATACATAGTTTAAATGATAAATTAATGAAGAACTTGTTCAATGATATATATATGTATATATATACATATATATGTATATACATATATATATAACAATAAGCTCAAGTTTATGGTGATTTACAGGAACTGAAAATTAAATTCATAAAATGCTTCTCATAGAAGGGTAAACATCAAGGTTCCTAGAGAATAACAAAGGAAAGACAAACTAGAAAAGTAAAAACAAATAGGGTTCAGTGACACAGGCCTTTTAATACTAGCAGTCAAGAGGCAGAGTCAGGTGGTCTCTATGAGTTCCAGACAGCCAGGTCTAAATAGTTATGAGAGGTGAACCTGTCACAATTAAATAAGTAAATAATAAATAAATATGTAAACAAATTTCACTTGTAACCAAGTGTGGTGTATTGAACCTGAAATCCCAGCACTCCAGAGCACAGACAGAAGAATCAAAAGGTGGAGTCCATGGGGAAAGTGGAGAGGGAAAGTTGCAGTCAGGGTATAATATATGAAGGAATAAAGGAAAAGAAAAGAATAAAAAGGAAAAAGCTAGGGATAAAGTAAGTACCATTTTTTAAAAAGAAAAGAATAACTAGAAAAGTAAAAAATAAAAATAAAATAAATAAGTTGGAGACCAACTTAAGCTCCATGGCTAGATCCTAACTCAAGAAAAAAAATCATTGAGAAGTAAGAAATTATAAGGTCTTTAAAAATAACCTATGTATGTAAGTATATATAAAGACTATATCTTAAAATTATTTAGCCTCATTACAATATTTTTTAAAATGTTTTCAGTCCCATGCATTGGTTCTACTTAAAATACCAAATAAAATTTTTCCAGTTTGTGACACTTTACCATAGTTTTCTCACGATATTTCATTAGTGAGTGACCAATCCAATGTCAATATAGAAATTGTTAAAGATGGCAAGGATGAGAAAATTTTTAACTAGTTTAATGAAATGATTGAGAGAAAAGATATCATGAAGGAGTGACTGTTAGACACAATGCTTTATATTATGAACTTACCTCTTTCAAATGTTCTACCTGCCTTTCTCTCTGACTTGTGTCCTCTGCAGAGCCTAGCACAGGAGGGAGACTAGGACTAAAGGCCATGAGGTCGGTCTTGGGTGGACCCTCTCCAGAGCACACCCTCTGACGCCTTTGCTGAGAATATGACCAGCTCCCCACTGCACTGGAGCACACCAGCATGGGCTTCACTGGAGCACAGACTCCATCAATGGGCCTTGCTGAGCAGCGTAGCGCGGTGTAAAGCAGCAGTGTGAGCACTAACAGGCTGGACACGGCGCAAATAGCAATGATCAGGTATACGTTGACAGTCACCAGCGAAGTCTCCGAAGATGCTATGCTCTCGGAAGCAAGGGAAGATACCTTGGGTGACTGGCCATTCTCCACCAGAGACACTAGCACTGTGGCTGTAGCAGTCAGCGCGGGCTCTCCATGGTCCTTCACCAATACCAACAGTCGCTGGCGCGGCGCATCTGCTTCGTCTAGTGCGCGCGTGGTGCTGATCTCGCCTGTGTACAGACTCACACGGAAGGGACTGCGCATGCTCCCTGCTGCCAACTGCAGCTCATAAGACAGCCACGCATTGTAACCAGAGTCCGCATCTACTGCGCGCACCTTCGCCACTACATGCCCTGAACCCACTGACCTAGGCACAAGCTCGCTCACTGCCCCGCCGGCTCCAACAGCTCTGTGAGGCAGCAGTGTGGGCGCGTTGTCATTCTCATCCAGCACAAACACTTGCAGAGTCACATTGCTGCCCAGGGCAGGCACACCAGCATCCCGCGCGCTCACCTGGAACTGCAGCAGCTCCAGCTCCTCATGGTCCAGAGGCTGCAGTGCGAACACCTTGCCGCTCTCCGCGTGCACAGACACATAGCTCGACAGCAAGCGCTCGCCCACCCTCCGCTCCACCAGCGAGTAGGACACCAGAGCATTCTCCTGCGCATCCGCGTCCACCGCTGACACTGTGAAGATGTGCGCGCCAGGCGGGTTGTTCTCCCTCACAAACACCGTGTATTCGGGCTGCGCGAAAACAGGCACATTGTCGTTCACATCAGCCACCTCCACGGACACGCTGGCTGTGGCCCACAGCGAGGGAGAGCCCCCGTCGCGGGCTGTCACCACCACCTTATAGTCAGCAGTGGTCTCGCGGTCCAAGACGCTGTCCAACACTAAGGAATAGTAATTCTTGAAAGTGGACACCAGCTTGAAGGGGAGGTGAGGCGTCAGAGAGCAAGTCACCTGCCCGTTGTCACCCGAGTCTCGGTCAGACACACTGACCAGAGCTATGACAGTGCTTGGCTGCGCATCTTCTCTGACTGGGAGTGACAGGGAAGTAATCGTGACCTCTGGTGCATTATCATTCACATCTAGTACTTCCACCATAAGGGTACAATGGCCTGTCATGGGGATATTCCCTTTGTCCATTGCCTCCACGGGTATTTCATATAGTTTAATTTCTTCGAAATCCAGTAGGCCTTTTGTCCTAACTTCTCCGCTGTTGGGATCTATATAAAATGCATGCGCCACCGCAGGGGATACAGGCCGCCTGAAGGAGTAGATTATATTTCCATTTGTACCCTCGTCAGGATCTGTGGCGTTTAAGTTAATCACCAACGTTCCGTTAAGTGCATCCTCTAACACTCTAACTTTATAAACGGACCGATCAAACTCTGGAGCGTTGTCATTCACATCCAGGATGGTGATCAGCAGCTGAACTGTGCCAGTCAGTTCCGGTTTGCCTCCGTCACTAGCTGTTAGTAATAAACTATGTTCCTGAATTTCTTCTCTGTCTAATGATTTCTTTAACACAAGGGATAATGAAGAAGTTCGCTCACGATTGTTTTGCGTGTCCAAAGCGAAATAATCACTGGGATCCAATCGGTAGGTCAAGGCGGAATTGATTCCAATATCTGCATCGGATGCGCCATCTAGTGGAACTCTAGTTTCTGGAGGTCTCGACTCTGCAATCACAATGTTTTTGTTGGTTTCGGGGAACACAGGTGGGTTGTCATTAATGTCCCTCACCTCCACCTCCACGTGGAAAACCTGCAGCGGCCTGTCCACGATCACCTCCAGGTGGATGCTACACTCTGCGCTCCGCCCGCACAGCTCCTCCCGGTCGATCCGAGAATTCACAAACAAAATGCCATTCTGCAGATTTACCTCCAGAAGGTCCCCGCGGTCCTTGGACGCCACCCTGAACAGGCGGGGCACCAGCTCCGCCAGTTCCAGCCCCAGGTCCTGTGCGATGCGGCCCACGAAGGTGCCGTGTTTGGCCTCCTCGGGGACGGAGTAGTGGAGCTGGCCACTCCCTACCTCCCAGAAGAGCAGAAGTGACAGCAGGAGGCACAGGGATCCTGGGCCGCTTTGCGAGGATAATGGCATGGTACACACGCAGAAAGAGACTGTGGTAGCTACAGTATACAGAATATCTTACCTGAAACTGTCTCTCCAAAGCTGTTTTGAAGATGTCCTAGTAGTAGAGAATTCACAACGAGTTCTCTAAAGGAAGTGACTTTCTTTGAAAAAACAGTTAGCAGTGAAGAGCGACATCATGAGGCATAAATGTGTAAGTGTAGCGATCACTAATCCATATTTTCCATTGCTATAAGCCTTTATTCTCTTGCAATTCTGAATATTCCACAGCAAGTATGTGTGTGAGAGTTAAATATTTGTTATCCAGGAACAGTAAATTATTTATTTTCAACATCAGGTGTTATTTAACAACGTCTTGCAGTGTGTGTGTGTGTGTGTGTGTGTGTGTGTAAAATTTTTAATTAGATAATATATTATGTATTTATATATTTGGCTTCGTTGTGGTAGGTCTCTAGTTCTCATAGACATTCAGGTTTTGTTAGCAATATTCTTTCCCTGTAATATTTTCAAGACCTTCTCCCATTAGCTACCACTAATTCTAAATGGAAACATAATTATCACATAAAACACATGAAGTGAAAGATGGGCAGTTATATACTAGATTTCAAATAATACCCACTGTGCATAAGTTCCAAGAGTAGATAAAATATTTATATTTTAAAGAATGTGTCTAACTGTAATATGTTTGTGTGGGTACACAACAATCTATAAAAAATAATGATTTTTTTTATGTTTTCAGTTCACCTTGTAGAAAACATACCAAGAAATAAAAACCTGTTTAGTATAATTTAAGCTACTACCAGTAGTTTAAACTTGCATTTTTCCTACCACATCTTAATTTCATCATCAGTAGAAAAAACTTGGTACTGTTTAAATTAACTCTAATTTTTCAACTATATGATAGTAGCAACACATTGATGCTAATACATCATTCGCCAGAGAATATTACTGTTATCTGTTATTATAGCTACAAAGTCAAAAAGTTTCAGGCCAAACAGTACAATAAAAGATATATTTTATATATTATAAATGTAGGGGGTTGAGAGATGGAGTTAAGAGCAGTGGCTGCTCTTCTAGATGTCCCAAGTCCAATTCCTAGCAGCCAAGTAGTTGTCTACAACCATCTATGATGGGGTCTTATGCCCTGTTCTGGTGTGTAGGCACAGATTCAGACAAAGCACTCATACACATAAAATATATAAACATAAACTTTAAAGTAAATGCAAATTGTATATGATCCTAATGTTATACTATCAATTGTATATCCAATTTTTACATTGCCTAGTCTGTGAACAACTCTATACAAAATGACCATCGAGTTAGTTTCTGTACCTCTATTCCCTTCTGAAATCCATGCGGAGTACTGTATCCTCTTTCCCATGCAATCTTCTCCTGTTTCTCTGTTTCTACTGCATGCATTACCCTTGTGATGGCAATAGTCCCTTGATTCTTCCTAATGCTTCCTGTCTTCCAGAATGTACACATATTGCATCACTTATCCCTGGACATAAGGCAACCATTTGCAGTATTTCCTTTAAGACATCCTAGAATCACTCATCTGTTTATTGTCTCAAACATTCTCTTCAATTTCCAACACAGTTAACTATGTATTCACACTATTGATCTTTGGTATAAAGTTGTTTATTATCCATGGTGACAATAGATATTTGGATTTCCCTTTACCTAAATTGGACACTCAAATGGATGCATCTTTCTTATCTATAGGACTTTCTCGTTTTTTTCTTCTCTCAGTTTCTCAGTGTTATTCCCATCATGCGATGTCATGGTTTTCCCATTAAGATACATCCCCAAACATGAAATGGAGGACTCTTTTCTTATAGCAACACTTATTTATTTTACCAGCTATTTTTTCAAATTTATGATTTTATGAGTATATTTTGTCTTCATGAATGCACATGTGCATGCCTGATATCTATGGAGGCCAGAAAAGTGTTGAGTTCTCTGGAACTAGAGTTACTAATAGCTGTCAAACACCACAGATTCTCTAGAAGAGTAACAAGCCCTTAACTACTTTGTCATCTCTCCCCAGTTTAGGCTGACCCTATTCTCTGGGGAAACAATATGTTTTCCTCCATTTAACCTTACTAACTCCATCTTCATTTCAGTGCTGCCTGTCTCCTTCTTCGCTTGCTTCTTTTCTCCACATGACTAAGATGTTCAAACATCTTTAACTTCCAGATAAAAAATCATTCATCTTCTTTTCTAACATTTACTTGATCTTCACACTCTGACTTTCAACTTTGGTTACCTTGTAGAGAACAACTGTAGTCCTGAGTGTGCATTCTTGACACGAGTAACAGCTCTCACAACTAAGGGCATTTGAAGATGAAATTTCTGGTTTCTTTGAAGAATAAGTTGTGTTGTGGGATGTTTTCCTTGAAACTGTCTTATAAATGCATGTTTTTGCTGAAGCAGACATGTGGGAGGATATTTTGCTGAGAACAGACACATGGTGTTTCTCTGGAAGCAGTAGGGAAAAGAGGCATGTGATGTTTTGCTAGAGTGGATGCTTGAGAGAAGGAGTATAAATATAACTCAACAGACAGTGGACAAAGCTGTGTGGCATTGGTTCACCTTGCCACAGTTTGCTGGTCATCATTTGTCATGACTATGTAGAGAGAAATGCATCAAAGGACTTCTGGTGGTGTTCTGGCAGCTACTTGCCTCTTTGACAGACTCAGGCCATTTGGTGGAGCCTGCAAGTTTCTTGTGGATCAAACTGCCTTTGTTGATTCATAAATGGTGTTTGCAAGTGGATCAAGCTGCTCCTGATGATTCATGTGAACTGAATTGCTGATAGCCTGACAACACAGATTGGATTCACACCAAATAACTATTTCTTGACAGGTCTACATCCTCTTTTGCCCTATTAACCTTTCATTTGCACTGCCTCTGGTGTATGGTGGCCTAGAAGGGAAGTTAAAGCATTCAAGTACACTTATTAAAGTAGGATTTTAAAAATAAAAGCCTAAAGGAGTGGCATGCCCTACTCTGTGCCTGAGCCTAGGATGTTTGCTGAAGCAGGATGATTGTATAGCAGTTGACCTTTACTAAGAGGAGAGCCATGCAGAAGGCTCTACCCACAGTCTCCTTGCTCCACAAGACTGCACATTCACTACCACCCCATAATATTCTTTACTAAGATCAGCTGGCTACTCCCTTCTTTTCCCAGTATATTATAAAAGTGATTGAGTGTCAAGGGGAGGCTGCCATGTCTCCATCCAAGCATACAGCCCACCTGGTCCCAGCTTGGCTTCTACTTTGTGTCTGTTTTTCTTAATCTCCCATTGCTTGCAGTTATCTTTCCAGGACCCAGCCTCCACAGTAGAGACATTACCTACTTTCTATCTTTCTAAGCCTACCATAGAAGACTGAATAGTGGTCCCAAAAGATGTACCTACATCTTAAGACTCATGAATATAACTTTATATACTAAACCAATGTGGCTAAATTAAGAATAATTTGTTCTGCAAAATTCAAGTCAGACCTAAATGTCACTACATATGTCCTTATCAAACAAAAATCACAGATAAGAAGATATGAAGAAGAGAAGGCAATGTAACTATAAAGACAGAAGTTGAAAGTGATGTAGTCACAAACCAAGGAATGCCAATAGCCATCAGAAACCAACAGAAACAAGGAATATAGTTTTTCTCTCCTGCTGTAATATTTCTTAACATGTTTTACTCTTGTAGGCGAAGTAGTCCCTGATGGTACAATAGTACTTGATTCTTACAAGTTCTTCATGTCTTCATTTTGGACTTCTGGCTTCAAAAAGTGTGAGACAAAGAAACGTCTCTTCCCAGTCTGTGATCATTTCTTACCGCAGCCTCAGAAATTAATCTGCATGTCTACTGAAATCAATTTCTTCAATATTACTTTTCACTTTTCAGCCTGACTCTTGGTGACTTTTGTCTTTTCATGGACTTATATTTTTGAGAATGAATTATTCCTCAATGTATTCCTCTGAGTTCTAGATCCATGTTTCAAATAATGATACTATTCTAGTACCTCAAAAATAACAGGTTCATACATGTCTCTCCAATTCCCTACCTGCTCAAACACATAAAAATAATTTACCCCCTAGTACACCAGACTTGAAATAGAACAGATGCCACTGCATTTTTGTTGTGGAAGTCTTTCTTTCAATGGCCCTCCAATTGCTATGACAGGATATGTCACTAGTGGCAGAAGCCAGTATAGCTCCTGAAATGCTTTGGTCACAGATCCAGTCTGCATTCTCACACACAAAGTTTAGGGTATAAACAAGAAAATTATATTTTACAGAAGCATACATGGCAGGCAGCAAATTGTTACAGACAATGACACATTGTTTCAGCTATTTCTTCAGGACACTATGTTTCAAGTAGCAAATAAAACCATGCTTGACAAATATGAAGTACAAGCAGTGCTTTAAGTAAATCATTAAATAAATCAATAAACCTGTGTGTAATAATTGGCCTTTCCTACCTTGATCTACTTCATTTTGTCTTTCTCTTATCATTTATATATTTTTGAGACAGTGTCGCTCTGTATGGTTCTGTCTGTCCTGGAGCTCAATATATAGACCAGGCTGACCTTGACCTCACAGAGACCCTCTAGCCTTAGCCTCCAGAATTCTAGGGTTAAAGGTGTGTGCCCCCACACCTGGCTTTATCATTCCTGTTGAGTCAGTCATCGGAAGGCTCCTTTTTGCTGAGTCAGTCATCGGAAGGCTTCTCTTTGCTGAGTCAGTCATCTGAAGGCTCCTCTTTGCTAGTCCCTCTTCAGTGTTTCCCTCAATTCTTTTCCACTACAGTTACTTAAATCTCCATTGTTCAGCAGGTGTGGTTGCACAGGACTGTAGCTCCAACACTCAGAAGCAGGCAGACGTCTGAGATCAAGACCAGCCTGGAACTACTAAGTAAGTTCCAGGACAGCCAGGGCTACATAGATAAACCCTGTCTTGGGGAAAGGGGAGAATCTCCATATGCTTGATACCCAAGTATTTATGGAAGATCCTCTATGCACTTCCCTGCTTTCATAATCTTCCCATGTCTGATCTTTCAAGTTTACATTCTTCCGAGAGCACTCTTTTACTCATACTTATCCTCCACCCGTAAAACCTTACTGTTTATCTATCCTTTGAAATGTTATCTATCCTTTAAGACACTCCTCAAGAAAATGTCGCCCAAACTCCAGTGCTCAGACCTTCTTCTAAATGGCACAGACTGCCCAGATGATACATTCCAACATCATACAATAATGAAATATTTATGATTGAACATGTAATATATTCCTGGTCCTAAAATAAAGGTTTATGAAAGAGTAGGTAAAAGCTAGGAAATTTAAAGCCTTTAACATCAGGTTGAAGGATAGGAAGTTTAGCTCCTGGTCAAAAATAAGTTCTGTATATTTTTGTGGAAGGAAATTTTAAAATGTAAGTTGTAGTTCAGAAAATTCAGCAAATACAGGCAGAAGATCAATATACCAAAACGAGGTTGGGATCCTCAAAATGAAGTTTAAACAGGTCACACTACCTTTGTAACTTCAGTGTCAGGTTTTCTCATTAGTAAGATGTGAATGATGGTTGTATCTGCATCATAGGTATAATATCAGGTTAAGATGTTGGCAGAAGGGCTAGGATTGAGTAAGGTTTTTACTTATGTTTTATAAGATTGAAAAGGGTCATTAATCAGGTACAGTGGCATGCTTCTGTAATTCTACCCATTCATGAAGCTGAAGGAAAAGAATTACAAATTTGAAGCCAGTGGCGACCACATTTCTAGACAAATGAATAGAAGAAAGCAATGTCATTACTGCTGGGAATGTAGCTCAGATGTAAAGCACTTGCTCGGCATGGGCAAGGCCAAGGCATAGATCACCAACTCAGTAAGACTAAAATTCCACTGTTTATGTGCCAACATAGAAAAAAATAATCAAATAAACTATTATAAGACAGGTCTTCATGTAGGTGATGTTTAAGTATTTTTAAATTCACAAATGATTTTACTATATGTGTTTAAGGAGAGTATAATAGCAACCTCACTTTTAAAAAGTAAGGGAAGAAAGACCTAAGGAGATGGCTCAAGTGTGTGGACCTGAGTTTGGATACCCAGAACCCATGTAAGAGCCAAGCAAGCACTAGGATGATGGAAACAGAAGGATCCCTGGGGCTCAATCTAGCAGAATCAGCAAGTTCCAGGTTCAGTTAGAACTTCAATTGAAACACAGTTGAAGAAAACACATTGACCTCTGGTTTTTTCACCCATGTTTGCACACACATGCACACACATGCATGTGCACAGATACCATAATTAATTGTCACTCTGCTTGAAAAGTCACAAAATTATTCATCTTACAATCAAATACAAGACATTCTTGCTATTGCCACTATTATAGTTGTAATATAATATTTTAATCTCTGGATTGTACAAAAATTAGTATGGTGATTGATGAAGCCACTTTCCTAACATTGGAAGATCAATTAAGGAATTTATTCATATATATGAATATGTATATTCATATATATTAAATATATAAACATATATTAATATATTTATATAATATAATTATATATTTATATAATATATGTTTGTATATTAATATATATTTAAAATTTTGAAATTGATGAAATAATTCTTTTTTATTGCTCATTTGATTATTGCTCATTGAAAACGATTAGTGATGCTTTTTGCCATGCTAGCATACACAAAGGCACATCAGGAGATCTTTAGTGTATGGCCAAAGTTTACTACAAACACCAGCACGGTGACTATTGCAGTAAGTGCCAGCTCTCCTAGTGCTTCATGAACACTACTAAGCAATGGCACTGTGAATCAGCCTGGTGCAAACACTAAGGCCCATAAAAATAAATAGTTTAAAATGTTTAATAAAAAAAGAGAAAGAAGTGCCTTTTGTTCTCTTTCTCTAAACATCAGCAAATTATCATTAACATCCTCAATGACCTGTACCTCCATGTGGAAAACCTGCAATGGCCTGTCCACAATCACCTGCAGGTGGATGTGCCAATGGTCTCCAGTGATCCAGCTCCTCCTAGTCAATCCAAGAATTCACAAACAAAATGCCCTTCTGCAGATTTACCTCCAGATGGTCTGTGTGGTTTTTAGACGCCACTCTGAACAGACCAGGGCATCAGCTCTACCAGCTCCAGCCTCAGGTCCCATGCAATGCAGCCTACAAAGGTACTTGGCCTCCATGAGGATGAAATAGTGGAGCTGGGCACTCCCTGCCTCCCAGGCTGCAAGGAGCCAGAGCAAGAACAGTAGACCCTGGGACCTCAGTACTCTTCACCAAGAAAACAGCATCACAGATTGGGGTGGGTGGGAACTGTCAGCTTCAAGGACATTCATGAGATATTTATAAGCAGTCTCCCTTTTCTGTGAGTATTTATTTAGTAAGCTTCATAGAGTACCCCAATCTCTGTGTACTCTGTAGGATCTGAGCAAGATCACGTCTTGCACCAGCCTTTGCTCTTTCCCTTCAGTTACCTTCAACAGAGAACCAGAGCTCTGGAGATGGTCTCCATCACCCAAGTTCCAAGAATAGTCTTCAATATGAGTTTTTCCCGAATATTATGCTAAATGGCATATTGTACACCTTAGGAGAAAATGCTTTGAATGAGCTCCAAATGCATGACTGACTCCCTATTTCTGTGCTTACCCAAGAAACACAGAGCTAGAAGAATCACAGAGATAGAAATGGTCTTTGCTAAACGCTTTAGATGTGATTAGACTACATGAGAAAGATTATAAGACATTAGTGATAAGGCATTTACAAATACAAGGATTTAAAAAGGTTAAAATAATGAAATGCTAATTATTAGCATATATGCACATCAGTAGATTTAACATTTTCTTTTCTGAAAAAAAATTGTAAAATTTAGGAAAGTATGCAAATGAGCAGCTGTTGCTAGCATAAAAGACAACAGCTAACAAGTGTGCATGATTTGCCTAGTTCATTTTGGAGAGTAAGTCAGCTGTCTTTGAGTATATAGTATTTAATAGATCTCTTGCACTTTGATGGAAAATCAGGAATGGATAATTATTTCAATAGTAGAACCATATTAGAATGCAAGACTGGACTTTTGTCTCCAAGTAATTTGAAGATGATTTTACCATGATGGTAGAGGGTATTTAGTGATGTGAGGGGCAGTAAATCAATTCAGAGCTAGACACAAGGGATCCATTGTTGGTCCACATCGTTGAGAATTAGAAATGAAGTGATGTGACCTAGCTCAACTTAAACAGTGGTTATTTCCACTCAGTTGACTTCTAACATTTTTATAACCACAACTTGAAACAAACGGGGCACTTATTAGCTGGAGAACTTTAGTATATTATTTAAATGCCGGGTATACGCACATCTGGCATTTTGCTAACAGGCGTTGTTCCTTGAAACAGCACCCAAAATGTAGAGTATTCATTTTAAATGTTTCCCTTAAAACTGAATTCTAAATGACTTTATAGGCATTACCAGAAAGGTGGAATTTGTAGAAAACTCACCTGTCCAGGGTGATTTGACTCTGACTCCTGTCTTTCCCTTTCATCTCTATCCAGGTTGGGAGGTAGGCTGGGGCTAAAGGCCATGAGGTCTGTCTTGGGAAGAACTTCCCCAGAGCACACCCTCTGTCGCCTCTGCTGTGAGTAGGACCAGCTCCCCACGGCGCCGGAGCACACCAGCATGGGCTTCCCAGGCCCCCCAGCGGCCTCACTGACCATAGGCAATGTTGAGCAGCGCAGCGCTGTATACAGCAACAGCGTGAGTACCAATAGACTGGACACAGCACAGATGGCGACGATCAAGTACACGTTGACATCCACCAGTGATGCCTCTGGGGCTGAAGCACGCCCTGATGCCTGTGAAAAGGACTTTGGAGCCTGGCCGCTTTCCACAAGAGACACTAATACAGTTGCAGTGGCTGTCAGTGCTGGCTCACCATGGTCCTTCACCAGCACTAATAGAGTCTGTCGAGGAGCGTCCACCTCATCCAGAGCACGTGTCGTGCTGATCTCACCCGTGTACAAACCTACACGGAAGGGGCTGCGTACTCCACCTGTTCCCGACTGTACTTCATAAGACAGCCAAGCATTGTAACCAGAGTCCGCATCCACTGCACGCACCTTGGTGACCACATGACCCGAACCCACTGACCTAGGCACAATCTCGCTCACTGCCCCGCCGGCTCCGACAGCTCCGTGGGGCAGCAGCGTGGGCGCGTTGTCGTTCTCATCCAGCACAAACACCTGCAGAGTCACATTGCTGCCCAGGGCAGGCACACCAGCATCCCGCGCGCTCACCTGGAACTGCAGCAGCTCCAGCTCCTCATGATCCAGAGGCTGCAGTGCGAACACCTTGCCGCTCTCCGCGTGCACAGACACATAGCTCGACAGCAAGCGCTCGCCCACCCTCCGCTCCACCAGCGAATAAGACACCAGTGCATTCTCCTGAGCATCCACGTCCACCGCCGACACTGTGAAGATGTGCGCGCCAGGCGGGTTGTTCTCCTTCACGAACACCGTGTATTCGGGCTGAGCGAATGCAGGTGCATTGTCATTCACGTCAGCCACCTCCACGGACACGCTGGCAGTGGCCCACAGTGAAGGCGAACCTCCGTCCCGCGCTCTCACAACCAAATCATAGGTTGACACCCTCTCGCGGTCCAGACTGCTATCCAATACCAGAGAATAATAGTTTTTAAAGGTGGATACGATCTTGAAGGGGACATTGGGTGTAAGAGAGCAGGTCACTTGGCCATTGATACCAGAATCAAGGTCGGATACACTAATTAAAGCAATGACTGTATTTGGCTGGGCATCCTCTCTCACTGGGAGGGACAGCGAAGTTAGTGTCACTTCGGGGGAGTTGTCATTGGTGTCTAAGATTTCTACCAAGACTACACAGTGACCGACCATTGGGGGTGTTCCTTTATCCGTGGCCAGCACTTCTATTTCATAAAACTTGTTCTCTTCATAGTCTAAAGTCCCGTTGACCCTCAATTCTCCGTTGTTTTCATCTAGGGTAAATAAATGTTTCCCAGTCGGCTTAATGGACATCAAAGAGTATACCAATTGCCCGTTTACACCTTCGTCTAGATCCGTGGCGTTCAACTTTATGACAAGAGTTTCTTTAGCAGCATTTTCCATTATTCTTACCTTGTATTCTAAATGATCGAACACTGGATCATTGTCGTTAACATCTAAGACACGAACCCAAAGCTGGACAGTACCGGTAAGCTCCGGTTTTCCCCCATCTGTGGCTGTTAGTAGCAAATTAAGTTCCGGTGTTTTCTCCCTATCTAGAGCCTTCTTTAATATAAGTGACGGTCTTTTAGTCGGCTTACTATTAGTTGGTGGTTCTATAGAAAAATACTCATTTTGACTTAATCTGTAGACCAATACAGCGTTCTCCCCTATGTCTGCATCAGATGCTCCCTCTAGCGGAAAACGCGAGTCTGGTTGCTTGGATTCAGAAATAAGCAGCCTTTGCTCACTAACAGGAAACATTGGCGGGTTGTCATTAATGTCCCTCACCTCCACCTCCACGTGGAAAACCTGCAGTGGCCTGTCCACGATCACCTCCAGGTGGATGCTACACTCCACGCTCCGCCCGCACAGCTCCTCCCGGTCGATCCGAGAATTCACAAACAAAATGCCATTCTGCAGATTTACCTCCAGAAGGTCCCCGCGGTCCTTGGACGCCACCCTGAACAGGCGGGGTACCAGCTCCACCAGCTCCAGCCCCAGGTCCTGTGCGATGCGGCCCACGAAGGTGCCGTGTTTGGCCTCCTCTGGGATGGAGTAGTGGAGCTGGCCGCTCCCAGCCTCCCAGGCAGCGAGGAAAAGAAGCCAGCGCAGAGATGGCAGAGTGCAGGAACCCCGTCTCTGAAAACCTAACATTGCATATGAAATCGGCCTCCAAAATGTCTCCTTTCACTGACTGTATCGGATGCTTGTCTTCAGATTGGAATCTCGTTTGATTCTCGAGAATTTTCAAAGGATCCCTTTATAAGCAGCCTTCAGAATGATGGAGTTCGGTTTTGTGTGAGTAGCGCTAGACTCTTCGAACCAATCCATGAAATGAACTCTTTCCACCAAGTAAAGAGCGACACCTTGTGCCTGAAATTGTGAGTACTCCTGTACATTCACCACTGGAGAATTTCACATTTTGTATACTTTGCCCAAAATAATTCCAAAACGCACATTTATTGACCATTCTTATTTTAAGCACATTGAAGTGGAACATATATGAAGGGCATACTTTTTATTGAATAGCGTCATATTAAATTCTTGTTTGACTTACATCTACAAAATTATTCTTTTATCTAAACACTTGAAAAAGAAGGTTTGTTTCTTTAGGTAAACCTGAAAAATTAGAGTTAAACGGTTTCCTAACATCTTATTTATTATATGAAATATTATCAGATTTGAATTGTTGTAAGTACAATCTCCCTTATTGCTTAGGCTGCCAGGGAACTCAGAGGTCCCGGCGGTTGGACCTAGCTTGTTGTTACTGTTTGTGGTTTGGAGTTCTGTTTGAGACTACGGTTGGTGCTAGGCAAGTGCTCAGCCTTTGAAGTTCCATAATAACAGTGTTCTCTGCACTGTGCCCTTAGCTACATAGGCTCACATTCTCTTACACTTTTTTAAAAAATTAAATCTTCTCAAACAAATTTATGATGTGTTGATGCGTGTATCTACTGCATAATCATCAAATCAGAGTTAGCACATCATCAAACATTCATCATTTCTTTGTGGTGAAACTTTCCAAGTTATCTCCTCTCCTCATGTTAATATGTACATGTCATTATCAGCAACAGCGTCCTTATTTTCTTTAGTTCTGGTTCTTTATTGTTGTTTACATGACATTGTTTTCTTATAATACATCACTGAGTTTGTGTTCACTGCAGAATAAGAAAACAAATGTTTTCAAGTTTTATAATTTGAAACAGAATTCACAAAGGAAAAGCCTGTTGATCTAGATGAATTCTGCCTTTGACATACATGATTTCTCACACAAATCATATTGTCAGTAATGAGATCGTGATATTTTACTTATGTAACCATTGATAAGATGACAAAGGCAGCCTATAAATCACAGAATGAATTATCATTCACTGAAAGAAACAACACTTCCAAAAGTTGTTGCACCACTTATATACTTTCATGTAACCAACATTAATTTTCTTAACCCAATAAAAATCCACCCATGGGAAATAGTTTCAGTAAAAAAAATGTGGGGTTTGTGACTTTTGTTCACTCAAAAAGGTAAGTGAATTTTATGATGTCTCCTCTAAGTACATGAGATTGAGTTTGAAACACAAGAAAATACTCAAACAATTCAACCAACTGACAAGTTACCTGAGAGTCTTGAGCATGCCATTTCCTATAATACTTAGTGGAAGGTTGGAATTATTGAGGATAATTTTCATTTATTTCTTTTTCTGTGATAGTTTTCACTGTATATGGCTGGCTGTCCTGAAATTTTGTAGACCAGGCTGGTTTTAAATTCAGAGATCCACCTGCCTCTGCCTCTTAAGTGCTGCTGTTAAAGGCTATGCCAACACATCCAGATTTAATTTTCATTTCTTGAATATGTAGTTATGTTTTCTCTATCTTTTCATACACATTAGCAATTTAGAAGAAAAGAAAGATGATACCACACAAGTTTAGAGCAGAAATCATTCAGAAAAAAAAAACTCGTGCATTTTGTTATATAGGAATTCTTTGAGAAACAAAGGTCCAGGTTGACCTTGAGCTGCCAGGCTCAAGTAATACTCTTTCCTCGGTGTTAAATGGTTTTGAGGGTTCTTCTGCAACCTACCGGTATTACAATAGCACATCAAAAGTTCGTAAACTGTGGTTTAAAAAAATAAAGAAAAGGATCAGTCACCCCTAAGAACAGTGAATCCTATTATGTATCTGTAAAGCAATGCAATTGTGTGCTATCAATTAAAATGCAATATATAAAATAATAGTAAGCTGAGCACAATATGTGAAGTGTGTCAGATGTATATTGGAAAAAAGGAAACAGCAATTCGCCAACTACATTTTTTACAAGAAATGAGGTTTGAGATGCAACGTAAAGAAAAAAATATGAAAAACTCTACCCATGAGAAGAGAGATGATGATATCACAAATATAAGTTAAAATCACATTCTAACAAATTTTTGTTTCCAATAATACATAGCTTTGGATATATAAAGTGGTCCTGGATAAACATCAGTCAAAAGTTTGATAAAGAGCGTGACTCAATATCCCATATTTTGTATTTTGGCTGAAATAGTTCAGGTATCCATACCTGAATCCTTCCTAGAGAATTAATTATATTCTCTCTAAAGTTACCTTTTGGAATGGGCTCAACATCCAGATGCAGACTAATCTCAAGAAATCTCATCAAAATCATTGTTAATACTGATTTTGTAAAAATTGATTGATGATTTCATGGACTTTGTGCTCAACGTTTACTAAATCAGTTTGACTAGATTTAAATCCTACCAGCCTGTCTCACTAATTATATAATAAAATGCAAAGTTTTATGTCCTCTTAGTCAGTATTATTGAGCAGTTCTCGTGTTATTCTTTCTTGCAAATGTAAACCACAGACATGAATTTTGAAACCATTCTTCGAATTTAAGATAATTTTTTCAAAATCAGATTATAAGTTCGCTTTCCAAGCACTATGCTAAGAAAAGTACAGGATTTACTCAATGATGTTCACTCTGCTCTATTGTACTGTGGCTTATTTAAATGAACAAGGCTATTTTTTCTCAAACATTTGGTCAGTTGACACAAGCTTTTCAATCAAAGATAACAATAATCCTGCTTTGGGGGAGTGGTGGAGCCAGGTGGTAGTGGCTCAAGAGACAGAGGAAAGAGGGTCTCTGAGTTTGAGGCCAGCCTGGTCTAAAGAGCAATTTATAGGATAGCCAAGGCTGCACAAAGAAACCCTGTCTCCAGAAAACAAGAACAACAAAATCAAAGGAAAGAAAGAAAGAAAGAAAGAAAGAAAGAAAGAAAGAAAGAAAGATGTAACAAGACTAAAGCCAGAATAGTAAGATCACCTCCAAAGGCAACACTGTAACCCTACCCACTTCAACTGTCAGCTCACAAAATATGCTACTGAGGAGAAAATTACTTAGAAAATAAAGTGCTTCAAGCAGGCCCATCTCCAACCCATACCAATCATTTCATAGTTTAAATAAATTAAAAATTCAAATCAAATTGAAAATTAAATCATACTATGATTCTTTCAGATACACAAACATAATGAAGAGTAAAAGACACCTGTTCTATCAGGTGAACTACCAGAACAGTGAACCTACCAGGGTGTTGGAAATCAGATTTGACCCCTGCCTATATGCCTTGTATTTCCTATTATGATCTTTGACTTCTTCCTGGCACACTTGTTTAATTTAAAGAAAACATATAGACATTCTATTTCATTTTTTGCTAGCACTGCTACCAGCATTATTGGTATACATAGCAGAAGAATGATGACCAGAGTGAGAAGTGACAAAGATAGCCAGTAGTCTTTAAATGATCTGTCACCAAAAAAGCCAACGCAAATTTAAGATATAATCATAAATTCACCAACTATGTCAGTGACAACACCTGCCACAGAACGTACTCCAGGATTTCTGTACTTACATTCTCAAAGATCTCTTGCTGGACTCCATTATCTCCAGAACCCAAACCAGGAGGAACACTGGGACTGAAAGCCATGAGGTCTGTCTTTGATGGGCCCTCTCCAGAACACACCCTCTGCCTCCTTTGCTGAGAGTAAGACCAGCTACCCACCGCACTGGAGCATACCAGCATGGGTTTCCCGGGTCCACAGGAGACTTCAGTGGGCAGTGCTGAGCATCGCAGGGCGGTGTACAACACCAATGTGAGCACCAACAGGCTGGACACCGCACAGATGGCAATAATCAAATACACGTTGACATTCACTACAGATGATTCAGAGGCTCCTGTACCCGCCAAAACCCGTGAAGAGGCCTTTGGTGCCTGGTTGCTCTCAACCAGAGAAACCAGCACTGTGGCTGTGGCAGTCAACGGGGGCTCGCCATGGTCCTTCACCAATACCAACAGTCGCTGGCGCGGCGCATCTGCTTCATCCAGGGCGCGAGTGATACTGATCTCACCCGTATATAGTCCCACACGGAAGGGACTGCGCACACTGCCAGCTCCGAACTGGAGCTCATATGACAGCCAACCATTATAACCAGAGTCCGCATCTACTGCGCGCACCTTCGCCACTACATGCCCTGAACCCACTGACCTAGGCACAAGCTCGCTCACTGCCCCGCCGGCTCCAACAGCTC
>NW_021604593.1:272567-285315 GCF_004785775.1 Grammomys surdaster
TTATAGTCAGCTGTGGTTTCTCGATCCAAAGCACTGTCCAGTATGAGCGAATAGTAATTTTTGAAGGTGGACACCAGCTTGAAGGGGACATGAGGAGACAGAGAGCACGTCACCTGCCCATTGACTGTAGAGTCTGGATCTGTCACGCTGATTAGGGCAATAACTGTCCCCACTGGAGCATCCTCTCGAACAGGAAGCGATAATGATGTTACTATTAACTTGGGAGCATTATCATTGATGTCCTGGACTTCAATTAAGATCGTACAGTGACCGAACAATGGAGGACTGCCTTTGTCAACTGCTTCTGCTTGAATCTTCCATAAATTTGTTTCTTCAAAATCTATTTTTCCTTTGACTTTAATTTCTCCACTGACTGAATCTATATGAAAAGTGGCTTCTGTCTTAGGGGAAACATCCGTTGCAAAGGAATAAAGAATTTGACCATTTGAACCTTCGTCCAAATCCGAGGCATTAAGGCTAATGACCAGGGTACCATTTCTTGCATTTTCTACCAGCTTCACCCGATAGATTGCCCTGTCAAACGTTGGTGCATTGTCATTTGCATCTAGAACTGTAATATGTAACTCCAAGGTGCCTGTCAGCTCAGGTTTGCCCCCATCCGTTGCTAAAACCACTAAGTGAAGCACTGAAGCTCGTTCTCTGTCTAAAGGTTTTTTTAACACTAGTTGTAGTGGTTTTACCAGCTCATCTGTGGTTGGTACTTCCAGGGAGAAATATTCACTGGGACTCAGTCTGTAAGTCAGAAGAGCATTGGTTCCGATATCTGCATCCGAGGCGCCCTCTAGCGAAAAATGAGAATCTAGAGCTCTCGTTTCCGAAACAAAGAGATTCTTTTGTGTAGTTGGGAACACCGGAGGGTTATCATTAATGTCCCTCACCTCCACCTCCACGTGGAAAACCTGCAGCGGCCTGTCCACGATCACCTCCAGGTGGATGCTACACTCCACGCTCCGCCCGCACAGCTCCTCTCGGTCGATCCGAGAATTCACAAACAAAATGCCATTCTGCAGATTTATCTCCAGAAGGTCTCCGCGGTCCTTGGAGGCCACTCTGAACAGGCGGGGCACGAGCTCCACCAGCTCCAGCCCCAGGTCCTGTGCGATGCGGCCCACGAAGGTGCCGTGTTTGGCCTCCTCTGGAACGGAGTAGCGCAGCTGGCCGCTCCCAGGCTTCCAGATTGTGAACAGCAAAAGTGAGAGCAGCAGACACCGGGATTTACGGCAGTATTTCATGGCGACAAAGGACATATTCTCTTTCAATTTTTTTTTTTTAGTAGTAGTGATATTCTTGCTCTAAGATAATATTAACAATGTGAGTGCTGTTTATAGTCTTTAAAGCTCGGGACCGGCTTCTTTCCGGTCTGCAGAGGATCTGATTTTCTTCCGCTAGCGCTCTTGTTGGAGAACAACGACATCCTGTGGCTCAAAGTGTAAGTGCAATTGCGCTCTGCTCTCTTCTCTCTTCCAGCTCCAGAATGGATTCGTTTGTTAGTGCTTTCCTTTGAAGGCTTCTAACTAGTTCATATTTCAATACCCAGTAACTAATTAGAGATTGGTTTATCTTAGAACTATAGTTCCTGGAGTAATTTCATCTTCTACATTGACATTTAAGAACATATTACTGAACAAACTATATTATCATGTAAAATAATATGGACAACATACATTCGTAGCGTAAGAGATTTTAAAGAAATGTAACATACTTGAATGCCTCATATTCAACCTCTTCCTAAGACTATGATTGTGTTTTGATAACTCTTTTTACATGCTAAATTTTTCTGATTATTTGACTTAACTCTAAAAAGAATGATTCAAAATGCAGATATTCTGTTACCACTACAACACAATGGATTTTCAATCCAATGTTAATACGCTATTTACTATTTTATCCAAATAATTATTTACTTGATGTTAATGGATTCACCCAACACTGATTTTAGGAAATTTAGAGCACATTTGTAAGGCTATATCATTTTAAAGCTTTTGTTCAGTCACAAACCTACTCAAGGTGAATGTTATTTCCACTTCAATGTGAATTATACTTGTTACTTGGAAAAATAATCAATTTTCATTCAAAAGTAATATCAGTAGTTCAAGTTATATTTGTCTGTTTATACTTATTTTCTTAGAAAATTAATGTGAAGAGGCTAGGATATAAACATTAAGTCTCATTCACTCGACTTCATTATCTTGTTTTTATCTAAGATACAAAAATATACTAAAATTTACATAAAAACCTACAGATGGCAATGAAGTTTATCAGTATCGCTATAAAGAATAAAATTTTCAATCATTCTCAGGATTGTATGGAACCAATTAATTGATATCTGAATCTTGCCAATAATATTATGTCATTGAAAAACTCAAAGTTTCCCCACTAAAAAGTTATTGTAAATGGGTACACAAGTTAACAGGTTTGTTTTCTTTATGAAGTGAAACTTCAGTTTTCACTTGTACACTCATTAAATAGCAATTTAATGACTACAAATCTGTTCCAAAGATATATAACTTCAATTGCTTGTAATTATTTTTATGATTAAAGACATAAATCCTAAACCAATATATTGCACTGTTAAAAAGAACAAAAAAAATCCAGCCTACTTAGTTGACTAAATTCAGAAAAAGAGAATCATGAAGAAAAAATTAATTTCTTATTTTTTGGTTGAAATGACCAAATGTCTTTTGGCATAACTCCATACTAAAATGAAGGTCCATTCCTATTTTTGGATTGAAAGATTACTTCACTGATCAAGAATATATAGAATGTAATTTTTTGATTTAAAATTTGTGTATGTAGGGTATTTACAAAACTAGTTAGGGTATCATTAGAGAGTAAGAAGAGGTCTTAAAAGAGGTGGGAAATAAAGCAGGTAATACATGTAATAAGACAACAGAAAGGCAGACAAACCAAGGACAGAGAGGACATCAGCCAGACAGAGAAAGGGATAGAGGGAGAGGATGGATGGCCCATTACCTTAAATGCTAACCAAAAAACTTAATTTAAAAAAATGCAATATTAATGTTCTGAAGTTCTGAGGTTTTCATGAAACTAACAACTATTTTATAACAATAAATCCATGTGTTAGTATTGTATCTCAAATACTATCAAGCAAGAAGTGATGATGCATATCCCTGACCCTTGCATTCAACAGGCAAAAGGAGAGAGAGAGAGAGAGAGAGAGAGAGAGAGAGAATTAAAAGACACAAATTGAGTTTCATATGGGAAATTCTAGGGAACTTAAGAAAAAAGCTAAATATTTATTTTAACTAAGCTGTTAGCTGTGTCTCTTTGGATAATGTCTAGATATATTACAGAATTTAATCACTGATGACCTTGCAAAACTTAATAACAGGAAAATGATGAATGAAAAATAATAAAGTCAGCAACTTGAGAAATACACAATAACTCAGTATGTTTACATGTTTGATATTAGTAATATCAAATAAATATAAAATCAAATATCACATGTGTGTGTGTGTGTGTGTGTGTGTGCAAGGAAAAAGAGAGAGAAGAAACACAAAAGAGACAGAGAGAAACAGAGACACAGTGGTTCTCTTTTTAGAGCCTACAGCCAATCCAGGTATAAAGTCATGCTTGTAACTCTGACACTTGAGAGACTGGGGCAGGAAGGTTGCTGTAACTTTGAGGCCACCCTGGGCTATTGCAAGACTCTGTTTCAAAAACACAAAATAAGATAAAAACTTGGAGATCAAACCAGGTTATCTTCACTCTGAAGGTTAAAATACCTCTTAAATTTTATATTACAATACTTGCATTATATTCCTTTAAATTAGTATATTTCCAAGCATGAGTGCACTTCATAACTGAGAAATTATCATTAACATGAGCTATGACTAAGTGAAAAAAGAAATTTTGATAGAAATTCAAATCTAAGGTGTAGATTTCATAAGTATATTTGATATAGCAGCCAATACATTTTTAATTTAATATGCATTTTCCATCAATAATCTTTAAGATTTAACATTGAGGCCAGCCATAGGAAACTAGCAATTGAAGGCAATATTGTGCTTGTATTCTTGTCACAATTTTGAGTTGTCAAACTTCCCTAATGATGTCAACTTTTGTTTGGATATATTTGTGAAACATGGACTAAATAACAAATTCATGGTAAATGGGAAAGGACAAATAACTGCTAAAAATCAGAATTGAAATGTTAGATAAAGATTAGTTGCTTTGGTGATGCTGGCAGAAATTCGAAAAATTACAGTAAAGCATAGTTGGTAGGGTAGTTTTGTCTCATCGGGGTTTTTTGAGGAACAGACTTATAGAATAGAGCATATATATAAATATATAAATACATAAATGGTTGTCTACCAATGGAAGATCTAAGAATCTAGTACTTGTTCAGGCCATAAGGCTGGATGTCTCAATTGGTCTTCACTCCGCCACAATCCTAATGAAGTCTACAATGCCAGGGAAGGCATAGACGTGCCACTGAGAGCCAGAGCAAGCAGGCAAAGAGCTAGAAGGCTTCCTTCTATGTCCTTTATAAAAGCCACCACCAGAAAGAGTGTCCTAGATTATAGGTGTATATTCCCACCTCAAAGGATCCAGCTTAAAACCTGGTCTTCCCACTTCAAATGATTTAATTAAGAAAAAAAATCCCTCAGAGGTGTACACAGTCATTGGAATTTTAGGAAATTCTAGATGTAGCCAAGTTGACAACAAGGAAGAGTCATCACACCATGCAACGTATGTAAGCTTCCATTGGTAGCTTGCATATCTGTCTTTATATAAACCAACACCACTCTGTTTAAGATAACAAGCGAAGCTATTAACCTAAACCACACATGCAGAATAGTATAAAATATTCTAAGGGAATAATGAATTTTTCTTTTCTCATTTTAATATTAACTTAGACTAAAACAAACATGTCTAATCTCTTGAAATGAAAAGAATGCTAGCCTGGCTTGTAGAAGACACTTCATTCAAAATCATATGTCACAAGGAGATAAAGCATTTGGTGGTGGTGCTGTTTTCTATTTTTAAAGATTTGTTTATTTTATTTTTATGTCCGAATATTTTGCCTTCATGTATTAGGTGCACCATATACATGATTAACACCCACAGAGGCCAGAAGAGAGTGTCAGATTCCCTGGAAATGGAGTTACAGATGGTTGTGCATGACCGTGTGGGTGACGGGAATCAAACCTGGGTCCTCTACTGGAGCAGCAAGTGCTGCTGAGCCATCTCTCCATTCAGAAGAGAGATAGATTTTGTTGTTGTTTATTTGTTTTTGTATTAAAAAGGAGCTTACTATTTGCTCTGTCTGTCCTGGAATTCACTATGCAGACCAAGCAGAGCTCTTCTTGCCTCTGCCTCCTGAGTGGGATTAATGGTGTACATCACCAACCTTGGTGAGATGAAGTCTTTAAGAATAATTCTCAGAGACTTTTCACTCTCACAACCCTTCTCTCAGAGGGGATGAACTAATACTTGAATACCACACGTTGCTTAGGCTTTTTGATAAAGGAGACCTTTGTGAAGGGTTGTAGAATAAAGTTATCCCAACAACTACAAAACATCCTTCTTCTAAAATAAAAGTAAATATTTCATACTGGAACAAGGACTGGTACTACTGAAACAAAAGAAATCATCAAATAAGAAAACATTACCACTGACCTGGCAGTCTACCTTGCTGCAATACAGACGAATGCATTTGCTGAATATAAAGTCTCATTCTGTGATACATGAGGGACAAAATAAAATGCTAGACGTTCCCACGGAAAGAAAAGGGAAACTGAAGAAGTGCAACATTGTGTCGATGCAATTGGATCAAATCAAAATTTAACTTGAAAATTAAATATAAATAAATATAAATGAATGAATAATGTTATAAATGTTTATAACATGAAGACAGCATATGAAAATAAAACTTACTGCATTCTCAACATGAGTTCAATTGGGGAAAGCTTATGGGTTCATAGTAGTAGTATTTAAATTACACGTTTTAGGCAGAGGTTTGCACAGTAGTGCATAGATGGACATCATAAAACCAATTTCTGGAATAAACTATATTCCAAAGCATTGCTAAAAATAGTTGTGCATAGTGGTACTCAGACAAAAAACAACAACAACAACAAAAACAAAAAAAACACATTTGTCACAGAATAAAATGAGAGAGAAAATGTATTTCATCAAGCAAAATATGAGAGTAAAAAGTAATAGCCCACCTTCCCAGACACGTCTCCTCCAGAAGAATGATTTTCCATTCCGACTTCGGCCACTGGGCAAGGTGTAAGACTAGGGCTAAAAGCCATCAGGTCGGTCTTGGGCGGACCCTCTCCAGAGCATACCCTCTGTTGTCTCTGCTGTGAGTATGACCAGGTCCCCACCGCGCTAGAGCACACCAGTGTGGGCTTCCCAAGCCCGCACTCACCCTGCATGGGCACAGCTGAGCAGCACAGGGCTGTGTATAGCAGCAGCGTGAGCACCAACAAGCTTGACACTGCGCAGATGGCAATGATTAGGTACACATTGACATCCACCAGCGACGCCTCCCTGCGGGAGGAGTTGGGCAACCCCTGGGAAGAAGCTTTTGGCACCTGACCGTTCTCCACGAGGGACACCAGAACAGTGGCAGTGGCAATCAACGTAGGTTCGCCATGGTCCTTGACCAACACCAATAGGCGTTGGCGCGGTAAATCAGACTCATCCAGGGCTCGTGTCATGCTGATCTCACCCGTGTAAAGACCCACACGGAAAGGGCTGCGAGCGCCCACAGCTGGGTGCAGCTCATAAGACAGCCACGCATTGTAACCAGAGTCAGCATCCACCGCGCGCACCTTTGACACCACGTGTCCCGCACTTACTGACCGCGAAACAAGTTGGCTAAATTCACCTGCAAGTCCACCTGACTGATGCCCCAGCAGCGTGGGAGCATTGTCGTTCTCATCCAGCACAAACACCTGCAGAGTCACATTGCTGCCCAGGGCAGGCACACCAGCATCCCGCGCGCTCACCTGGAACTGCAGCAGCTCCAGCTCCTCATGGTCCAGAGGCTGCAGTGCGAACACCTTGCCGCTCTCCGCGTGCACAGACACATAGCTCGACAGCAAGCGCTCGCCCACCCTCCGCTCCACCAGCGAGTAGGACACCAGCGCATTCTCCTGTGCATCTGTGTCCACCGCTGACACTGTGAAGATATGTGTGCCAGGCTGGTTGTTCTCCTTCACAAACACTGTGTATTCGGGCTGCGCGAACATAGGAGCATTGTCATTCACGTCAGCCACCTCCACGGACACACTGGCCGTGGCCCACAGTGAAGGCGAGCCACCGTCCCGCGCTGTCACCACCACCTTATAGTCAGTTGTGGTCTCTCGATCCAGGGCGCTATCCAGCACGAGGGAATAGTAGTTCTTGAAGGTGGACACCAGCTTGAAGGGGACGTGAGGAGTCAGGGAGCAGGTCACCTGCCCATTGATACCAGAGTCTTGGTCTGACACGCTGATCAGGGCGATTACAGTGCCCAAAAGAGCATCTTCTTTCACTGGGAGAGACAAAGAAGTGAGGACAATCTCTGGTGTGTTATCATTTTCATCCAAGATTTCCACAAGTACAGTGCAGTGAGCAACCATAGGTGGATACCCTTTATCTGTAGCATCCACGTGAATTTCATAATTGTTACTCTCCTCAAAGTCAATAGTGCCATTTACTTTTATCTCTCCACTCTTTTCGTTTATTAGAAATTTCTTTCTTATAATAGACGAGGTCAAAGGGCTAAATGAATACTCCACTTCTTTGTTTATTCCTTCATCTGAGTCAGTAGCATTCAACCTTATTACTAAGGTTTGATTCTCTTGATTCTCATACATTTTAATTTCGTAAACAGATCTGTCAAACACAGGAGCATTATCATTAACATCCAACACCTGGATCAACAGAGAAACCGATCCAGTAAACTCAGGTTTGCCCCCATCGGTTGCTGTCAGTAGCAACTTTAGCTGAGGATTTTCTTCTCGATCTATCAGTTTTCGAAGAACAAGCACTGGGAATTTGCCTTTGCCTTTTTTGTTTACAATATCAAGGGTAAAAAACTCATTTGAACTGAGTTTGTAAGTAAGCATCGAGTTCTCTCCAACATCTGCATCAGAGGCGCCTTCTAGTGGAAATCGAGAATCAAGCAGTCTAGATTCAGGTACCAAGATCTTTTGTTCCGCTACGGAGAACGTCGGAGGGTTGTCATTAATGTCCCTCACCTCCACCTCCACGTGGAAAATCTGCAGCGGCCTGTCCACGATCACCTCCAGGTGGATGCTACACTCCACGCTCCGCCCGCACAGCTCCTCCCGGTCGATCCGAGAATTCACAAACAAAATGCCATTCTGCAGATTTACCTCCAGAAGGTCCCCACGGTCCTTGGACGCCACCCTGAACAGGCGAGGCATCAGCTCCGCCAGCTCCAGCCCCAGGTCCTGCGCGATGCGGCCCACGAAGGTGCCGTGTTTGGCTTCCTCGGGTACGGAGTAGTGGAGCTGGCCGCTCCCTGTATCCCATGTTGCAAGGAGCAGAAACCAGAGTAGCAGGCGCCAAGCTCCATGGTTCAGACATTTGGAGATCACCACTGAAGCACTCTCTTGTCTTAAAAATCCATGAATATGCCATCTGAGATGCACACAAGTTCTAATATCTTGTGGTCCGTTTCCTAATCTCATTTTTTTTTAACCGAAACGCTGAGATCTCCGAACGTAGCTACTTCCTAACCCCTGAGAAACAGCGAAGTGTATCTTTGTTCTTAAAAGCTACATATTTCGTGGACGGCAGCGACATCCAGTGGCTAAATGTGTAAGTATAATTGCATGAATGCACTTTTTCTTTAATTCACATCTTTGGTTTGTTTCTGTGGATTACTATCCTTATGAACACTCGATGCCTCTTATTACATTTCTTTAGCAAGTGTGAATACTTAATATGCAACTTTTTCTTCAAAAGTAAAACCACGAAAGGTGATTCCTTTCTTGATCACATGATAATTATTAGGTAATTTTTGACATGCCGTTAAGAGTCAAGGAATAATGAGAGGACTGTTATTTTACTGTACAGCAGGAGTGGGCCCTTTCAAGTTATAATACTCAATTCAATTATTTTTGTCATTGTTTTAAGGTTAAATAAATTTAATTGGACTGCAGTTTCAAGATACCAATTCAGTTGTTTGCCAGATGTTTGTGACTCCAAAGTCAACAGTAGAATGTAGCGATCCTCCGCTTCAGCGTCGGTTATTTTTCCGTTTCCATTCTTCTACATGTCCTTAGTAATCACACACCTTCGGCTTCTCATCCATGCAAACTCTTCATGTTCCACATCCCACCCTCATGATAATGTCTCAATAGTAGGAGACATTGGTGTATGTGATAGCCAACTAAGCCTGGGGTGCTTCTGTAGAATTGAGCACTTCACAAGTGTGACTTATTCTCAGACCCACGTTTGGACACAATTGTTTTTACAACACCTATGACCAAGTCTGGCTCCTCAGGAAAAAAATATCTCCTTTGAAAAACCGTCACTCTCCAGTGGCTAAACTATGAGTAGTACATGGACTGAAAGGGACGGTTCTTGCATTTAAGAAAATAGAAACTGTTCACATGGAAAGAAATTTTATTTTATTACATTACACGTCGACTAGAGAATCTCATTTTATATAAATCTACCACTTTCAGAGTTTGCTACAAGAAATCCATTGTTTCTATTTTTTTTTCAAGCTTTGAGTAGTCTCTGAATTCCTGTTGTCAAATGTATACCCATCAAACCTTGAATTCAGACTTAAACTTTCAAATGTTTGTTTGCAATTGTTCTTCACACTCCATGTACTGTTCGTGACGGCTCAAGTGTTTGCTTTTTGTTTTGTTTTGCTTTGTTGGGGCTGGGGTGGCTGGTGAGATAGTCTCTCTGTATACTCTGGGCTGATCTCCAACTCTCTTTGTAGAACAGGCTAGCCTCTTACTCACAGAGATCTCCCTGCCTCTGGCTCTGGAGTGCAAGGATTAAAGGCATGCGCCACTATGCCCTGCAGGTTTAAGTATTTCACTATGTAGTACAGATTGAGGGGAACTATCAGTGTCGTTTGCATCCAAGACAATTCCATCTCTGAGGACTAGTAGTTTCAGGACTTTGTTCTCAGTACTATAACATGCATCCCTTCTTCATGTCTATATTGATGTAATTGGTAATTTAGCCATTTATAATAAATAATCTATATCATCTCCCATCTTATAGGCTGTCATCACATATAAATTTCAGAACTTGTAAAATACCCATGAGATTAATTTATCTTTAGGTCACATGAGGAAGCATGAGCACAGTGTAATCCAAGGAAGTAAGACAGGAATTGATGACAAACTGGTGATAGAACACACATTGTCACTTTGCCTAATAGGTGACAGTGTGTGTCTCTGTAGCAACCTTGCTCAAGTCAAGCTAGACTTAGGAAACCAGAAATGAAGTGTCTGTCATTCCTTTTATTTCCATTTCTTCCTGAATTTTAGTTTGTCAAATGAAAATGAGAAAATTAAAAGATAGCTTTAACTAAGTGGACAATTTACAGAAACAACTATTTGAAAGTCACAAATTATAGTCTCCAAATGTTAAGTATAGCACATAAGAACATTCAAGAGTCTTCTGCAGCAGAAGAATGAAAGAAAAGTCAATTCTCACCTATTATATGGAAGTTAAGTTTTGTAGTTTTCAGACTATGAATTACAAGTGAATTTAAAGAATTAAATCTTTACATCCTAAATTTTAAATCACAAATCTAAAAAAAAAAACCCATTAATTAAAACAAACCACTTTCTGAAAAAGGTTCTCCGGGGTACTGGTGCAAATCTTTAATCCCAGCACTTGGAAGGCAGAGGGAGGAAGATCTCTGTGAGTTCAAGGCCAGGCTGGTCTACAGAGCTAGTTCCAGGACAGTCAGGGCTACACAAAGAAACCCTGTTTTGAAAAACCATAAAACAAAAAGAAAGAAAAAGAAAATATTAACTGCTGGAAGAGAGCATTTTCTGTAATATCACAAGAGAAATCACCCAGAATTATAAACATTATAGAAATCATTGTCAATAGACACCTTCTTATAATTTACATTATAAAAACTTTAGGAATATCTTTTACACATATTGAAATGAGAATCATATTTATGCTCTTTTAAATAGAATTGTATTTATGGCTTTTTGGGATTGTTTTTGGTTTGCTTTTGTTGCTGTTGCTGTTTTGTTTTGCTTTGCTTTTTACTTTTTGAGACGATAGTCCTGATACTCTCTATGTAGACCAGGCTGGCCTTAAAATTACAAATATACACCTGCCTCTGCCTCTGTGCTTGGATTAAAGATGTGAACCACCATGCCCGGCCTAGAATTAGGTTTCTAAGTAGAGACATTTTGTTTCTTTATTTTGTTTTTAATGATCCCCCGGTTGTTATGTGTCCCCAACCAGAGGACTGCTGAATATGAAACTTTATATTCATGTTCACTGAATGACTACCAACTCATTGTAGAGGTTTTCTGTTTGTTCTTGTTTGTTTGCTTGTTTCCTTTTGCAGTTATTGACTTTTTATTTGGTTAGTTGGTTTTTTGGTTGGTTGGTTGGTTGGTTGGTTGGTTGGTTGGTTGGTTGGTTTGGATTTTATTGTTGTTTGGGAGGTGATTGTTGTTGTCATTGTTTGGTTTTGGTTTCACAAGGAAAAGCTTTCAAGTGTCATGGAAGCTCATCCATCATTAGCAATTTGATTAATACATTATAGTTTTTAAATAAAATTACTTCAACAGTTATATGACACTTCCATAAAATGCACTGATTTGTTCTAATTGAAGTATAGAAATAGAAGACTTGTCCAAATTTAAATATCTGCAATTTTTAAAATACTGATATAACTGTAGACCTTTCTACAGTACTTAAATATACCAAGGAAGTTTTTTAAACATCTTCAAGAAATAACTATATGAATAAACTCAATTCTACAACAACTCACCTTCTCAAAGGAGTCCAAAGACACAGACAGTTCTGCAGATCCAGGACATGGAGGTAGACCAGGACTGAAGGCCATTAGGTCGGTCTTCGGTGGGCCCTCTCCAGAGCATACCCTCTGCCTTCTCTGCTGCGAGTAAGACCAGGTACCCACCGCGCTGGAGCATACCAGCATGGGCTTCCCAGACCCACAAGCGCCCCCAGAGGGCGTCGCCGAGCAGCGCAGCGCTGTGTACAACAGCAGGGTGAGCACCAACAGGCTGGACACTGCGCAAATGGCGATGATCAGGTACACGTTGACATCCGCTAAAGAGGGCTCTGGCACACTAACACCCACAGACGACCGGGACGAGGCCTTTGGAGCCTGGCCACTTTCCACTAGAGACACCAGCACGGTGACTGTGGCAGTCAGCTGAGGCTCACCGTGGTCCTTCACCAGCACCAGAAGATGTTGTCTAGTCCCATCTGTTTCGTCCAAGGATCTTGTGGTGGTGATCTCACCAGTGTATAATCCCACACGGAATGGGCTGCGTATGCTTCCTGGCCAAGAGAGCAGCTCATAAGACAGCCAAGCATTGTAACCAGAGTCTGCATCTACAGCGCGCACCTTTGCCACCACGTGACCAGGATCCACGGACCAGGGCAACAACTGATTGAACACTCCATCTGAACCACCCATCCCAGTTCCAAGCAACATAGGCACATTGTCGTTCTCATCCAGCACAAACACCTGCAGAGTCACATTGCTGCC
>NW_021604593.1:300315-301545 GCF_004785775.1 Grammomys surdaster
GTGAGCTCAGGTTTGCCCCCATCCGTGGCTGTCAGCAGTAGCTTATGTTCAGGAGCATCCTCTCTGTCCAACGATTTTTTCAACAAGAGTCCAATTTGTTTGTTGCCATCGCTGTTTGTTTTCACATCCAGCCCAAAGTGTTCACTGGGACTGAGTTTATAGGTTAACATAGAATTTAATCCAACATCAGCATCTGATGCGCCCTCTAGTGGAAACAAAGAATCTGGCAGCCTAGATTCGTAAATTAACATTCTTTGCTCCTTTACTGAGAACACAGGAGGGTTGTCATTAATGTCCCTCACCTCCACCTCCACGTGGAAAACCTGCAGCGGCCTGTCCACGATCACCTCCAGGTGGATGCTACACTCCGCGCTCCGCCCGCACAGCTCCTCCCGGTCGATCCGAGAATTCACAAACAAAATGCCATTCTGCAGATTTACCTCCAGAAGGTCTCCGCGGTCCTTGGACGCCACCCTGAACAAGCGGGGCACCAGCTCCGCCAGCTCCAGCCCCAGGTCCTGCGCGATGCGGCCCACGAAGGTGCCGTGTTTGGCCTCCTCTGAGACAGAGTAATGGAGCTGGCCGCTCCCAGCCTCCCAGGCTGCGAGGAGCAGCAGCGAGAGCAGCAGGCACCGTGTTCCCAGTCTGCCTTCGGTTGTAAAATCCATGTCCAATACTTCTTGCTTTGTTTCCATTAGAAGATCTTTTTTTCTCGGCAAAAATTCCCTATGATTCAAAGTCTATCGATTCAATTCTTCTGCGTTCGCCATCATTCAGCAGTCTTGGAAAGATCCAGCTACCAGAAAAAAAGAGCTTTGTGCGCTGGGTAGATGGAACTCGGTGGTAGACAGCGACACCATGCGGCTCCGAACGGTAAGAGGCGAATTCGTATAACTTCAATGAAGGATTATTCTTTTAATTAATATTCTTTACCATATCTTGATAGTAAATGCTCCAGATGTTTATATTTTCAAGGACAATGTCTCCTCGCATGGTGTTTTGTAACTTAAATCGATTATGGTCTTTATTCACAGAGAAACAATATTCTTAGCAATATTTTAGACATTTTTAATCATCACTTTAGAAATAGTAAATGTAATATAACCTAATCTTGGAAATCAGAGGGTGAGCAATTCTCCATAATTTGGGTACGCATTAAGATAGATAGATAGATAGATAGATAGATAGATAGATAGATAGATAGATAGACAATAGATAGATAGATAGACG
>NW_021604593.1:301555-373424 GCF_004785775.1 Grammomys surdaster
GATAGATAGATAGATAGATAGATAGACAATAGATAGATAGATAGACGATAGATAGATAGATAGATAGATAGATAGATAGATAGATTTGAAATATTTTTCTAAACTTGAGATGATTTTAAAATTTTTCAAGTTTATCTAAACTTTTTAAATATTAAAAGATTGTTGATGTTATTGTTATTTTGTCCCACAACTGTAATACTACTTATAGTTCCTTCATGTGATATTTAACATGGTATTAATGCATAGTATGTTCAACATTTTAATGCATAGTATGTGTTCTCACTATAGTTCAGGTTCACCTTAAACTATGAATCTCAGGATGATCTCAAACTCAAGTCTCAGAATTGGGAATACTGAGTAGGATACAGGACTGTGCCTTTGGACTGTCTCTACCGCATTTCTTGATTGACATTCAGGTTATGTTGATTTCACATTGGTGTATCCTACCATATTAATTTCTGCTCTTATTCTCTTGCTTTTGCTGCTCTCTTCTGCTCTTCCTGAAGACTTGATCTTTTTCTTTATACCTCAACTTTATCCTATATCCTTTGCTTTTTCAGGGTCTCATCTTCTCCCATGTTTCAAGTGAGGCCTTTCTGTACATTCCCCAACCCACATCTGTATCTCCCCTTTCTATGTTTCTGTCCGTTTCATTGATAGATGCTGACCGCTAGAAAGCAGTTAAACATGAAAGCATTACTAGTAATTATTAGTAACTTCATAATTTCAAGGCTCAGAAATTGATGTTTTGTTTTAATGGCAAAAACACTCTTTATCACTATGATAATTTTTCTCTTTATTTCTATCTTCTTACTGGTCTTATTCAAAGTCTGCCTACAGTTTCATTATCTTTCACATATACCATATTTATAAGTAAATTCATTAAGCTACTAAAACTCGGAATTTAATATTAGAACCACTTCTAGATGGCTTACATTTTGATCATAAGCCAACTTTTCATTTTAGTCATGACAATATTTTCTTTTTCTCAAGAGTTTCTCCTTGTTAAAAGTTAATTGTATTATTCTGTAAGGTATTTGTGTTCTATAGCTTTCTTCAGTAGATGGTTGGTTTCTAGTAATAAATTGTTAAATGCATAAGCCAAATTATTTTCAATGATTCTTCAATATGGATCATATTTTGTAGATAATATAGATTATTTACATTCTCTTCCTTACAATGGCCTTTGCTTAAACTTGGTTTTTATTGGCTGAAGACTGAACCCAAGGCATTGAAAAGTTCTCTAGCACTGTGCAGTACCCTCAGTCTCAGATGGGGCTTTTAATACTTTCATTTTTCCCTGTAAAAATATTGTCATACATTAAAGTCATATCAAATGTAAGCTTTCCCATTACTTCATTTTTAATGACATCAACTAGGCATGATTGGACTTCTTTTCAAACTAAGTGAGTGACCAATAAGACTTGTCACATGAGGCATGACAGCCCAAAGTCTTCCACTATTCTAACGTACATTAAGCCTCACAATAATACAGAGCTGACCCCTTTGTGAGTAGTTATCATCAAAGAATTAACTCAGATCTATTTGATATTATTTTCCAGAAACTTTCCATCACAGTAATTTGTGCAAACAAAAAATGCATTTACTGGCCCAGCCATGGTGTTGCAAGTGAATTCTAGCACTTGGGAGACATAGGCAGAGGCAGGCAGAGGCAGGCAGATCTCTGAGAGTAGGAGATCACCCTTGTCTACAGAACAGAGTTCCAGAACAGCCAGATTTACACAGGGCTCAAAAAAGGAAAACCAAGCAAAGAAACAAAAACTTATTCTCTAACCAATAGCAAATCCTAATAAAGAGAAGTTTCTTTTTTAGAATAATATAAGCCTCACACACACAAAACTCTTTGTCAAAGGTTTTCTATAGTAACTAATACATGTATATTGAAAGTAAAGGTAACTTAGACTGGTAAAAATTAACTAGTATTAAACATCATATTTACTTTTCAATGTAATTCTTCAAAGTTTCCTGGAGCTTGCTTATACAATCCAATTGGAATAGTTGTGATAATTACATTGATTCCAAGTTAAAAAAAAATAAGACATTACTGAAATACTTTATGTAAAATAAATTAGTGTGGAAAGAAAAAATGTTGATCTTTGGCTGGCAAATTGCTTACAGCTTCTCAATTTCATTTATTCAAATAGTTTATTTGAGTCCACGGGGAAAACTATATGAAAAGATGATTAGCTGATCTCTTTATAAATAAATAGGTCCCTCCTCCATACATCTTATAGCAATCATATAAACCAGTAAATTTATATTTCAAAACTAAATTAAGCAGATTTTTTAAAGTTGGTAGGTATTTGAAATATACTAATACTGTAGCAAAAGCTAATTCTCAATTCTAAGATCTCCTTAAATCTGCTCAGTGTATTATAAATATCCAAATAGCATGATAGATGGGATAGCCATAAAAGTAAATGGATAAGAAAAATTTAAAAATTGGTAATGCAATAAAAAAGGTTCTAATATTTTTATATTAGGTATGTAATGGTTATTACATGTTAAGCCCACATACTTTGCCAAAACAAAAAAAGGGGAGCAGAATAGTTTTCATTTTTCAGTGGCAAGGAGACTCGCCTATGGTAGACTACAATGTCTGTAGACAATAAGTACGAGAGTTTTATAATAGTAAATTTTTGTTTCTTCTAAACTGAAAATGTTAAGCAATAAACAGTATGCTTTTTGACCAAACTTACTGAGACTTTCAGAGCTAAGAGACTTCACAAGTACGTCTCAATACAAATAACTTAAAGTGAAACCACACGCAGATTCCTGAAAAATGACACCATTATTTCTCCAAATTCCAGTGTATTACTTTGGTGGGAAATCAACATTCTATATTCCCAAAATGCTCTGGGATGGAAATAGAAAGGATTTTTTTTCTGTATTCTTTTGAATTACAAGAATTTTAAACAATGGTTTTGTCTACCTAAGTGAAAACACTACTAAAATGAAAATTTTAACACAAAGGTTTTAAATTATGAAACCATTGGGGCACAAATCTATTTAGACAAAAATTCAATTAATTATTTACTACACAAATAAGACTGAAAAGGAAATCAAAGTGTTATATAAATATAAAATAATTACAATCCAATAGAAGGTAAAAACCATAGTTGATGGACTACTGTAAAAATACTGGTATGTAATCATAAAACAGTATATTAAGAATAAATAATTTAAGCCAGACTTGGTACTTCATGCCTTTAATCTCAGTTTTAGGGAGTCAGAGAACGGTTGATATCTGTGAGTTCCAAGCTAGCTGGTTTACATAAGGAGTTCCAAGCCAACAAGGGATATATAGTAAGACAGACAGACAGACAGACAGGAAGAAAGAAAGAAAGAAAGAAAGAAAGAAAGAAAGAAAGAAAGAAAGCATTTAAAAGTATGCCTTACAATTTGTTCTACAATGTGCTATAAATTAAATGTGAGTGATCCCTGCCTAGGAATGTAGTGATGTCAAGGCTTTTTTTTGGTTTTTCGAGACAGGGTTTCTCTGTGTAGCCCTGGCTGTCCTGGAACTCTGTAGACCAGGCTAGCCTCGAACTCTCAAACCCAGAAATCCGCCTGCCTCTGCCTCCCAAGTGCTGGGATTAAAGGCGTGCGCCACCACCGCCCGGCAAATGTGAGTGTTCTTACATAGCAATATACTGTGAAAACATTTTCCAAGCAGACTGTGGTCTCTCAAGCCTGTAAATCAGCACTGGGGAGCCTAAGACAGGAGAATTCAAAGTTTGAGGCCAGCCTAGGAATCTAGTGATGTCAAGGCTAGTATGGGTTACATAGTTCTCCTCAGTCTCAGAAAAAACAAATATGAAAAGAAACAAAAATGTCTTAACAGAATTATTTCTTGCTATGCAAGCACAAGTGTCTGAGGTCAAGTCCCAAGAACCCATGAGCCACACATAGTGCTGAATACTTGCAACCTCAGCATGTGCAGGCGTGCTAAGAGGCATGGCTGGGGCTTGTTCGCTGTTAGCCTAGAACCAGGTTCAGTGATAGAAACTATCTCGAGGGAATAAAGCAGAGAGTGATAGAGCTTCCTCCTCTGGCCTCCATGATCATAGACATATTCTCTCATACACATACACCACACACATACATGTCCACAAAAGACTCAAAAATATTTTGAGTTAAGAAAGAAAGTCGCTGGGCATATTAATACAACCTCCCACAGAATAGTAATAATGACTGCAAGTCATATTCAGTGCAAAGAAATGTCCAAAAATAGAGATCTTTTAAAAAGGTATTTATTTTATGTGTATAAATGTTTTGCCTGCATTTATGTGCGTGTACCATGTGCCTGTATAAGTCAAAATGTGTTGGCTTCCATGGAACTGAAGTTATAAATGGTCGTAAGCCATCATGTGAGTAGAGGGAATTGAAGTCAGGACCTCTTCGAGAAAAAGTGCTCTTAACCACTGGGCCAATCTCTTGACACATACCCCCCCCCAAAAAAAAGTGTACTTTAAAGTATAGGAAATGGTACAGCTAAAAGTTAACTATGAAATTTCTAGGTTAATTGTGTGTGTGACATTGGATTCTTCAGAGCTAAAATAACCATAGGGGAAACCTTTACATATTCAATGATAAAGAATTAAGAGAAAAAATTAAGTGAGTAAGATTTGCAAAACTCACATTCTCTGTAGAGCTGGGACCCTGAGGTAGGCTGGGACTGAAGGCCATGAGGTCGGTCTTAGGTGGACCCTCTCCAGAGCACACCCTCTGTCGCCTTTGCTGAGAATATGACCAGGTCCCCACCGCGCTGGAGCACACGAGCATGGGCTTCCCCGGAGCACAGACTCCATCAGTGGGCGTCGCCGAGCAGCGCAGCGCTGTGTACAGCAGCAGGGTGAGCACCAACAGGCTGGACACCGCACAGATGGCAATGATCAGATACACGTTGATATCTATCAGCGTGGAGTCCGAACCAGAGGTTCCAACCAACACCCTGGATGAGACCTTTGGTGTCTGGCTGTTCTCCACTAGAGACACCAGGAAGGTGGCCGTGGCTGTCAGCGGTGGCTCACCGTGGTCCTTCACCAGCACCAACAAGCGTTGACGCGGCATGTCCGCTTCGTCCACAACACGTGTTGTGCTGATCTCACCAGTATATAACCCCACACGGAAGGGGCTGCGCACAGCACCTGTAGAGGGCTGCAACTCATAAGACAACCACGCGTTGTAGCCAGAGTCCGCATCCACTGCACGCACCTTAGCAACCACATGGCCGGAACTCACTGACCGAGACAACAACTCTATAGTCCCTGCGCTACCCTGAGGCCCCAGCAGCGTGGGCGCATTATCATTCTCATCCAGCACAAACACCTGCAGAGTCACATTGCTGCCCAGGGCAGGCACACCAGCATCCCGCGCGCTCACCTGGAACTGCAGCAGCTCCAGCTCCTCATGATCCAGAGGCTGCAGCGCAAACACCTTGCCGCTCTCCGCGTGCACAGACACATAGCTCGACAGCAAGCGCTCGCCCACCCTCCGCTCCACCAGCGAGTAGGACACCAGCGCATTCTCCTGCGCGTCCGCGTCCACCGCTGACACCGTGAAGATGTGCGCGCCAGGCGGGTTGTTCTCCTTCACAAACACCGTGTATTCGGGCTGCGCGAACACAGGAGCGTTGTCATTCACATCAGCCACCTCCACAGACAAGCTGGCCGTGGAACACAGGGAGGGCGAGCCTCCATCGCGGGCGGTCACAACCATGTCGTACTTAGCGATGGTCTCTCGGTCCAGAGCTCTGTCCAGCACAAGCGAATAGTAATTCTTGAAAGTGGACACCAGCTTGAAGGGGATGTGGGGTATCAAGGAGCAGGTCACCTGCCCATTAGCGCCTGAGTCACGATCTGACACGCTAATCAGAGCGATGACAGTCGCCAATGGAGCATCCTCTTTGATAGGCAAAAAAACGGAGGTTATGGCCATCTCAGGCACGTTATCATTTACATCCACTAGTTTCACTATAACTTTGCAGTGCCCTGCTAGTGGGAATGTACTTCTGTCCACGGCGTCAATATTAATTTCATATACTTTACAGTCTTCGTAATCCAGCCCTTCCTTAACTTTTATTTCTCCACTGGTAGAATCTATTGTAAACTTAGATTTTACATTGTCAAGAACAAGATTACTGAAGTAATACAATATTTCTTTATTGATTCCTTCATCCGCGTCTGAAGCATTGAGTTTAATTACTAACGTCTCTTTGGGTGTATTTTCCAATAATCTAACATTATATACAGATTTATCAAACTTCGGAGCGTTATCATTTGCATCCAATACATCAATCAGTAACTGAACAGTACCTGTTAGTTCAGGTTTCCCTCCATCAATTGCAATTAGTGACAAGCGATGCTCTTGGGTTTCTTCTCTATCTAGGGGCTTCTTCAAAACTAGCTCTAAAACGTTTGTTTCTTCTTCGTTTCTTTTAACATCCAAGTCAAAATATTCATTAGGATTTACCTTATAACTCAAGGCTGCATTGGTCCCTACATCCAAATCAGATGCGCCCTCTACTGGAAACCGCGAGTCTGGCATTCTTGACTCTAAAATAAATAATCTTTGTTCAGGTCGGGAGAATTTAGGAGGGTTGTCATTAATGTCCCTCACCTCCACCTCCACATGGAAAACCTGCAGCGGCCTGTCCACGATCACCTCCAGGTGGATGCTACACTCCATGCTCCTCCCGCACAGCTCCTCCCGGTCGATCCGAGAATTCACAAACAAAATGCCATTCTGCAGATTTACCTCCAGAAGGTCCCCGCGGTCCTTGGACGCCACCCTGAACAGGCGGGGCACCAGCTCCGCTAGCTCCAGCCCCAGGTCCTGTGCGATGCGGCCCACGAAGGTGCCGTGTTTGGCCTCCTCTGGGATGGAGTAGTGGAGCTGGCCGCTCCCTGCCTCCCAGACTGCGAGAAGCACAAAGGAGATCAGCAGGCGCCGAAATCCCTGACTTCCTCGCTGGGAATATACCATCGCAATCTTGTTCCACTTCTCCAGTCTCTATTGCAGCACCACACGAAATCCTTTGAAAACTTAGTTCCAATTTACTATAGATTTGATTTCCTCGCTTTTTGTGAGCTTCTGTAGCAGAGCCTAAAATGGAAGATCCTTTTCCTACGTAAAATGTACTCTCCGTATCCTTTTTTGACGTTGGAAGCTAAAAATGTATCTTGTGGTGTCTAGCGACACCATGTGGATGAAAGAGTAAGTATTTTACTTTGTTTCATTTTATTCACTTACCTTTCATTAGTGAAATTATTTCTCAATAATACTCAATTTTAATTACATGTTTTTATACCTCTGTTTATTTCTGTTCTCTGATTAGATGCCACTTTTTTAACCAGGCTCCTATGTTAGTTCCATTACTTCCCAATCTGCTAGATGTTCTGCCGATGGTCTCCCAATTGGACTTGACTTTATAAACACAAATCCAAAGTACGACATCAATCTGAGCATACCACTGCATATGGATACATCGTCAGTAGACACTCCAAATAATTTGTCTATTTATTTATAGAGAAATTAATACTCAAAGTGATAAAATAACTTTCATTGCTTATTATTTGAATAGTTTCTGTTGTTCAATAGTGTCCGTTCCATACTTAGCTATAGCCCAATTTTTTTAGTTTGCTTGTATTAACCTAATGGACATGAATTTCCTGGGTATTATTTGAACGGAATATTCTAGAGTGTAATGTTTAGTACTTGGGATTTATTGATGCTATCTTCAAAAATAATTAAAACAGTTTAAACATACTAGCTTCCGGTCCTTTTTGAAATCTATCTAAATTGATGAACATTTAGTCCTTTTTCGGCACCTAACAATTTTTATGTTGTATTAGTGTAATGTGGAGACTTTATTTGCCTGGATGTTGCACAATCTTAGTAAGCAACTTGGCATTATTTTCAAGATACAGCATCTAGGTATCAACTATTGATACTTAGAAATTGTATAATCACTTATCTTACATTTACCCAGCGAGTTGGAATCCTAATATTGATTAAAATGTAGTGTGCCACAAAAATACTTAGGCTTTAGTAAAAGTAATGATATACTCAATGGAGGAAAGGCATTCCTAGTACAGAAAATAGTTTGCATTTTTATGCATATATATGGGAGATAAGTCTCTGAACTTTGACTCATCTTTGCAGCTGTTGGGAAATCATTCATGACCTGTATTTGCCATTCTCTAGTTGAGGACTTGGGGGTTGCTTTCTCAATCATGGTATCCTAAATCCCACAGAAGACACAGGAATCTTCTCAGCCATTCCTTCAGTCAGATAGTAAAGAATACCTTTGTGGCTGCTCTAACTCACTGTTCTCCCTTTTTTTTTTTTAGGCGTTTAGTTCTAGCTAGGAGTAGTGGTTCATGCCTTTAATCCCAGCACTCTATGACTTATTTACTTTATATTGCCATATAAAGTAGAATAAAAGTAATGAATAAGAGATACAAAATTTAAATATTCAGAACACTTACTAATTACAGATACTTCCAGAGTGAAAAAAGAAAAGAAATTAATATTTATTTCAATTCAGTCTTTCTCATTGACAAAATGTATATTTTTCTAAAAGCATATCAAGCAAATATTTAAATAGATCATGTTTTTTCTGAAATAAAATATCATTCAAGACAACTGCAACTTTTCATGTACAGTGTCTAGAATTCAATTCAATATTATCAGACTTAATAAAAAGCAAGTTATGAGGAAAAATATTCAGATAGATGATTCAGTGACATGAGAGATCACAAATAACTATAATTATGTTAATTAAATTCATTAAAGGGAGAGACTTTCACTTAAAAGCTCTACTTTTTTAAAAGTAAAGCAAGGCTCTAAAATTTGGACGGCACTGACAGAAGTTATGAATTCAGTTGATTTGGGTGGTATCCCCTACTAATCAGAAAAGAATCAGGCATGGTGGTTCATGCCTTTAATCCTAACACTCCAGAGGCAGGCAGATCTCAAAGATCAAGGCTAGCCTGGTCTACAGAGGAAGTTTCCGTACAGCCAGGGATACACAGAGAAATTCTATCTCAAAACACAAAACAGAGAAGGAAGAAGAAATAGTTACCAAGTAAGGGGGAAGTTGCAATAACAGAAGCATCATGCAGTAAAGAGTGTGAGTAACTTAAAAGCACAAATAGATATAAAACATATGAAGTATGTGGAGAAAATATTTAACATATGTACAGTGATTCTTAGAAGAAGAAAGTAATGTAAAGTAAAAGCAATATTTGAAGGTATGCTAATAAATATTATTTTAAATTGATAAATTGTCAATTCACAGATACAAAAGATCATAAAAACTTCAAGATAGATTTTTTTAAAGCAACTAAAAACTGATCAAGTAATAGGTTGTTGACAATTTTCAAACAAAAAACCTTTTGTTTTGGTTGTTCGAGACAGGGTCTCTCTGTATAGACCTGGCTGTCTTAGAACTCACCCTATAGACCAGGCTGGCCTCAGTCTCAGATATCTACCTCCATCTGTCTCCCAAGTGCTCAGATTAAAATTGTATGCCACCACCACCTGACCAAGAAAGAATTTTTAAAGGAGCTAAAAAGAGGAAAAGGATCACAATATATCAATGATAAATTTGATAGCCATCTTCTCATGAAAGGACTATAGAAAGTTATCTTGAAAGTGATAGGGAAAAATATCTTCCAACTAAGCACTAAATACCAAAACTACTTCTCAAAGGTGGCATTTAAATAATATATCTGAATATACAAAAACATAGGACCATACTTCTCTCCAAGGAAGAGTGGACCTTAATCCTACATCTTGACATTTCAGAGGGCAGGCTTGGTTTTTGTCTTGCTAACAGAGAGCAAATTTTACAGCTTCTCACGGGCAGATCAAGAAATGCTTTTCCGTCTCACCTGAATCAGCACATTAATAGAGCACAGCAGATTCAAAATGCCTGAAAACTATTCAGAACAACAGCAAAGAGGCATGCATCCAGGTGTGAGTACACACTATTAATCCCAACACTTGGGAGGCAGAGGTAGGATAGTTTCTTTGAGTTTCAGATCAGTCTGGCTTATTCAATGAGTTTCAGGCCAGCTATAGTGAGTCCCTCTTTGAATAAGAGGAAAGAAATGAACAAACATTTTACCCCAGGGCATCTATACAGTGCACAGACACGAAGGGGAGCAGAGTTTATTAGGCACTGATAAAAAGAAGTCGGTGAATCCCCCTGCTGGGAGTTTATGCATAAAACTACAGAGAGCACACATCTGCCCAAATGGCTTGAAGGAGCCCAGATTCTTAGACAACTAACAATTCAAGTTTTTCCCTGCTAGAAAGATTATGAGAGGTGGCTGTCCTTTTTTTTCTACAAATAAGGGAACATTGATACCACATAACAAAAGGGGGGAGAGGATGAGAATATAACACAGAAGGATTTCTGTGATCTACAGAAACCAAATGTAAAGACGTATTGGCGAATGAATTCTGACAGTTTTTAAACTAGCCAACACAAAATGCCCAATGAGGTCAAGAAAATAAAGTATTAACAGAAAGAGGACTTCAATGAAGATGGAATTTTAACCAACTGCACAGAAATTTTGGAATTAAAGAACACAATTGACTGAAAACCTCAGAAGAGAAATTATACAAACATGACCAAGCAAAAGGAGCAGTGGCCTGGAGGCTGGAATATTTGCTCATGAAGAGAGTCAAAGCTAAAAGAGAACTTTAAAGAATGAAGAAGGACTAAGAGATTTAGTGGTTGGTTTTTTTTTTTTAAGTGAGCAAATATTTGCATTGTGTTATTCACAGAGAGAATACCAGAAATCTTAACTTCGGAATTATGGCTTAAACCCTCTAAATCTGAGGAAGAAATGGATAGTCAAAACCTTAGCATAGTTCAGAGAGGAGGAAACTAAGTAAAGCCACATCTACAAACTTATTGTCAAGAATCAACAATGAAGACAGAAATTTTACAGCAGCTGGAACACCGAAAAGTGTATCAGGTTTCTCGGCAGAAATTTTGCATGCTAGAAGATATAGTCAAACTCCCAAAGGAAAACTATCCATGCAAGAATCCCATATCCAATCCAGTAATAAATAAATCTGTGAAGAATGTGATAATAAGACACTTATGGAAAAGTCAAGTTAAAGACAATAGTAAAACTAACCTTTCCAGAGGAATCCTCTGTAGACTGCAATTGATCCTCTCTGTCCCTTGAATCAGATAAACAAGGGCTAAAGGCCATGAGGTCGGTCTTAGGTGGGTACTCCCCAGAGCACACCCTTTGCCTCCTTTGCTGAGAGTATGACCAGCTCCCCACTGCACTGGAGCACACCATTACCGGTTTTGGAGGCCCGCACACACTCTCACTGGGGACAGAAGAACAGCGGAGGGCGGTGTACAGCACCAGCGTGAGCACAAGCAGGCTGGACACTGCACAGATGGCGATGATCAAGTACACGTTGACATCCACCAGTGACGCCTCCGAGTTTGTGACACTTGTGGACACTCGCGATGGAGCCTTTGGTACCGGGCCATTCTCTACCAGCGACACTAACACTGTGGCGGTAACAGTCATTGCTGGGTCACCATGGTCCTTCACCAGCACCAGAAGACGCTGACGCGGTGAATCTGCTTCATCCAGGATGCGAGTCGTACTAATCTCGCCAGTATACAGACCCACGCGGAAAAGGCTACGGTAACTGCCTTCTGACGATTGCAGCTCATAAGAGAGCCATGCATTATAGCCAGAGTCCGCATCCACCGCGCGCACCTTGGCCACCACATGGCCTGCACCCACTGACCTGGACACCAGCCGGCTCACGATTCCACCAGAGACTCCTGCCTCAGGTTCCAGCAATGTGGGCGCGTTGTCATTCTCATCCAGCACAAACACCTGCAGAGTCACATTGCTGCCCAGGGCAGGCACACCAGCATCCCGCGCGCTCACCTGGAACTGCAGCAGCTCCAGCTCCTCATGATCCAGAGGCTGCAGTGCGAACACCTTGCCGCTCTCCGCGTGCACAGACACATAGCTCGACAGCAAGCGCTCGCCCACCCTCCGCTCCACCAGCGAGTAGGACACCAGAGCATTCTCCTGCGCGTCCGCATCCACCGCTGACACTGTGAAAATGTGTGCTCCAGGCGGGTTGTTCTCCTTCACGAACACCGTGTATTCGGGCTGCGCGAACGCAGGAGCGTTGTCGTTCACGTCAGCCACCTCCACGGACACGCTGGCCGTGGCCCATAGGGAGGGTGAGCCTCTGTCTCGGGCAGTCACCACCACCTTATAGTCAGCTGTAGTCTCTCGGTCCAGGGTGCTGTCCAGCACGAGCGAATAGTAGTTCTTGAAGGTGGACACCAGCTTGAAGGGGACATGATTTGTTAGGGAGCAGGTCACCTGCCCGTTGACACCCGTGTCCCGATCAGACACGCTGATGAGTGCGATGACAGTGCCCACTGGAGAATTCTCTCTGATTGGAAGTGATAGAGATTTGAATTCCAACTCTGGGACGTTATCATTGATGTCTTCAACTTCTACAATAACTCTACAGTGTCCAGAGAGTGGGAGTTGTCCCTTGTCAATGCCTTCTATGAGAATTTCATAGGACTTGCATTCTTCAAAATCAATGTGTCCCTTTACAGTAATCTGTCCTGTAACTGAGTCTATGTTGAATTTGTATTTCACATTTGGTGAAATATCTGTTGAAAACGAGTACACGACGTCCCCATTCACGCCTTCGTCCAAATCTGAGGCATTGACTTTGATTACCAATGTCCCATTTGGAACGTTTTCTGGCAATTTCACGGTATAGAGAGATTTGTCAAAGACTGGAGCATTGTCATTGGCATCCAGCACTGTGATATGTAACTGAACGGTGCCGGTCAGCTCCGGTTTGCCTCCGTCGGTAGCCGTCAGCACTAAAAATATCTCTGGAGTTTCCTCTCTGTCTAGAGATTTTCGTAATATAAGCCCAAGGCCTTTTACCCGTTCATCGTTGGATGGTTTTTCCAACAAAAAATGTTCGTTGGGACTTAGCCTGTAAGTCAGCAGAGCATTTGTACCGACATCTGCATCCGAGGCGCCCTCTAGTGGAAGCTGAGTGTCAACAAGTCTGGATTCCGCAATCAACAGATTCTTTTGTGTCCCTGGGAACACCGGTGGGTTGTCATTAATGTCCCTCACTTCCACCTCTACGTGGAAAACCTGCAGTGGCCTCTCCACGATCACCTCCAGGTGGATGCTACACTCCGCGCTCCGCCCGCACAGCTCCTCCCGGTCGATCCGAGAATTCACAAACAAAATGCCATTCTGCAGATTTACCTCTAGAAGGTCCCCGCGGTCCTTGGACGCCACCCTGAACAGGCGGGGCACCAGCTCCGCCAGCTCCAGCCCCAGGTCCTGTGCTATGCGGCCCACGAAGGTGCCGTGTTTAGCCTCCTCTGGGATGGAGTAGTGGAGCTGGCTGTTCCCTGCTTCCCAGATTGAAAGGAGGAGAAAAGAGAGAAGCAGGCGTTGGTATTCCTGGCCACTTACCCAGGAAAATTCCATCTCAAGTGCACAGTGCTTTGTTCTGATTAGGAATCTTGTCTCAGAGCTAGAAGAAAACTGATCGGTCAGTCCACTCCCGCTGCATCTTCCATTTTTCAGACTCCGGATGGTGAACAGAGATTCTTTCCGGGAAGAATAGAATTTTTTTTTCTTTAATGCATCGTCTGTCGGAGCTATTTTATGGTAAAGAGCGACATCATGTGGCTCCAAACTGTAAGTACAAAATCCGGAAATCCACACCAAAAACTGTCTCGTTTATTGTTTCAGCCATCCCAAATAGGTTTCCCGTTTTGCAAAATAAAGTTGTATTTTTGTTGGTGTGCGTTCTGTACCAGTGATTAATTATGTATTATCTTTCGTTTTACGTGAGCATCAACTTGTAATACAGTGGAATTTCTTTTTCCTCTAGGTTTTAAGTATTTATAGAGACTCAGCTTTTGTCAATATAAACTTTGTAAATATGCAGTAATGAGGTGTAGATTAGAAAAATTCATGACAGATTCCTTGTGAGCCATCAAATGGTGGGTTGTTTTTGTTAAGGACAGTCTGTTCATTCTTAGGTTTGTGGTATTGGTTCTGAATCTTGAGAGAAACAATATTTAGAGAGCTACTGATCCTAAGAACAAGTCATTGAAAGGTAAGTTTGTAGATAGTGGTTTAAGAAACTAAAGTCTGTTATGATTCAATGGACTGTCTTCCTGGTCTTGCAGAAGGGCTTGTTGTATATGGGAGATTTAACAGGGAATTGAAAGCATGCAGTGAGTGAATAGCTTGTATGGAAGAACGTTTCACATAATTTTATTCTAAGTAATTCTCTTCCCACAAGCAAGAGTGGTATTCTCATATTTGCTTTATGGATTACAAATTCCTGGTGTTTTCTAGGGTTCAAAATGCCTAGGTTTCTATTTTCTCATATTATCCTTGTGTATTTTAGTCAAAAGGGATAATTTCCTGTCTCTGAGAAAGCACTCATTAACAAACAGACATACTCACCTTATTCCTTAAGTAATAGGTTTAGTTTTTATTAGTTTCAGTGTATCTGGTTTTATGTGGAGGTCCTTGATCCACTTGGACTTGGGCTTTGTACAAGGAGATAAGTATGGATCAATTTGCATTCTTCTACATGCTGACCTCCAGTTGAACCAGCACCATTTGTTGAAAATGCTGCCTTTTTTCCACTGGATGGTTTTGGCTCCTTTGTAAAAAATCAAGTGACCATAGGTGTGTGGGTTTATTTCTGGGACTTAAATTCTGTTACATTGAATTCCACCTTCCTGCCTGTTTCTGTACCAATACCATGCAGTTTTTATCACTATTGCTCTGTAGTATAGCTTGAGGTCCGAGATGGTGATTCTCCCAAAAGTTTTTTAATTGTTGAGAATGGTTTTTGATATCTTGGGGTTTTTTGGTTATTCCAGATAAATTTCAGAATTGCTCTTTATATCTCTGTGAAGAATTGACTTGGAATTTTGATTGGGGATTGCATTGAATATGTAGATTGCTTTAGGTAAGCTGGCCATTTTTACTATATTAATCCTGCTGGTCCATGAGCATTGGAGATCTTCTTCAGTTTCTTTCTTCAGAGACTTGAAGATCTTGTCATATAGATCTTTCACTTGATTGGTTAGCATCACACCAAGATATTTTACATTATTTATGACTATTGTAAAGGGTGTCATTTCTCTAATTTCTTTCTCAGCTACTGATTTGTTTGACTTAATTTTGTATCCAGCAATAGTATACCAAGACACTATTGCTGATGCCAAGAAGTGCTTACTGACAGGAGCCCCATACAGCTGTCCCCTGAGAGGCTCTGCCAGGGCTGGACCAATACAGATGCAAATATACACAGACAAACATTGGACTAAGTGCAAGGAAATTAATGGGGAAGTTAGGGCGAGGACTGTAGGAGCTGAAAGGGTTTCCAACCTTATAGGAAGAACAACAATATCAACTGACCAGAATCCCCAAAGCTTCTACAGACTAAACTGCCACCCAAGAAGTACACTGGGGTATGCATGGCTTCAACTGGATATATATCTTATATTACCTTATCTGTCATCACTGGGAGGGGAGCCCCTTGCTCCTATGGAGGCTTGATCACCCAGGATAGAGGAACACTAGGGCACTGAGGCAGGAGTGGGTAGGCAGGTGGGGAGCACCCTCATAGAGGCTGGAAGATGGAGGAGGGGATGGGGGCTTGTGGAGGGGAAACTGTGAAGAGGGATAACATTTGAAATGTAAATAAATAAAATAACCAATAAAAATTTCAAATCCCAATAAAAATAATACTTTTAAAGATTATTATTGTATTTTAATATTAGTACCTCATAGATTTTTGAATAGCGTTTGCTGGATGTTTACCCAGTGCAATTTGTTTCCTTTTCTTTTCATTTTTGAGACATAGATTTATTTATCCCAGGCTGTTAATGAACTCATGATGCAGCCAAAGCTTATCTGTAATGACTGATTCCCCTGCCCAAAGTGCTGGATTATAGGTATGCACCACCACAAGTTTTATGGAGTGCTTGGCATAGAACTCAGAGCTTCTTGGATACTAGGCAAGCATTCTAGCAACTGGACTACATCCCTAACCTAGTATCATTTCTTTAAATTCTTAATAAAATATGTTAATTCAAGGTCCAAAAATGTGGTGTCTCAACACTTTAATTTTATAGAGATAGAAAAGTCAAACCAAACAGTAGTGGCACATGCCTTTAGACTCAGAATGTAGGAGGCAGAGAGGAAGGCAGATCTCAGAGTTTGAGACCAGCCTGGTCTACAGAGTGAATTCAAAGATAACTAGAGCTACTCAGAGAAATTGTGCCTGAAAAAAAATAAACAAAAATTCTATATGACATTGACCTAAAGAGGATATATTTCAACATAGAGAGCCTGGGTTTTACCTTAACTTTCATGCCAAGTTTTACCAGGCATGATCTTGATTCATCCAGGGTCTTAATGGACAACAGATATTTTCCCAAAAACAAAATAGTTTTCTATACAACCTTAACAAAGAAAGAGTGGGTGGAAATGGCTATTTGCAGATTCCCTTTTCATCTTAAATTCATGTTTCTTTCCTTCGTGTTTGTTTAGACCAAAGAAAAATCAACTTATCAAAGATAATTTCAAGTTCCCCTCTCTATAAATGGTCCTTCTCTCTCTCTCTCTCTCTCTCTCTCTCTCTCTCTCTCTCTCTCTTTCTCTCTCTGCCTCTCTGTTTCTCTCTCTCTTTCTTTCTCTTTTCCTTTCTTTCACTCACACAAGACTAATTTCTGAATCAAAACAGAAACAAGCACACTCTCATCAAGTATCCAAAATATTCACTTTTCAAATTACCAAAGATGTGAAATGCACTGGAAGGAGTCACAAGAAGTATCCTCCCTTTGTTTTATTTACAGAGCCTGTAGATTCATAGATTGGGGGTGCAACAGAATTGAAATTGATATTTATGGCAGTTGATCTTGATTGTTAACTTGATTTTCAACAACCCTGATGGAAACAAACCTCAGGACACGTCTGTGAGGAATCTGCTAGATTATGCTAATTGAGGTGAGAAGATGAATTCTGAATGTGAGCAGCACTGTTCTGTAGGCTTAGAGTTTTTAAAAACCTACTTTTAATACGTGACCTCAAACACTTTGATCCCCTTTTTAGCCCACTGTCCCAAGGTAGGGGAGAAAAGATGGTAAACAAGACAAAGAGATGTGGACCTGTCTAGAAGTAGTTCCTTGGGATGATTCCAATCTTCATTAGTCAGAACACCAGCACTCCAGTTCAGTAGTGTCAGGATACAAAACACGAATCAGCAGTGGTGGCACAATCCAGCAGAGAAAGCCAGGCCTCCACCGAATTGGCAGCAGGGGCAACCAGGACCAGCCAGGATGCCAGGAGAAGTTTTTGCCATGCCTCTCTCAAGGAAGTGAAGATCATCGAAGACTGGAGACCATTGAAGCATTTTAAGGCTAGTTATGCAAGTCCACCATCCTTGTGCATACCCTCTCCAAATGTCATGTGTCCTCTCAAGGGTCTTGCCTTAACAAAACACCATGTGAGTCTACATCACATGAAATATCCAAAAACTTCTACTTCACCATTCTACTGCTAAAAACTTCCTCTAAATAAAAAGCAGAGATCAACAAAAGATCAATATTCATCACTCTCTGCTTCCTACTACAGAACATGCTAGCCTGCTGCTAAGACTTTCATGCTATGACGGACAGTAGTACTCTGGAACCATGAGACCAAATAAACCCTTCTTTCTTTAAGTTGATTTTATTAGAAATTTCTCACCACAAGAGAAAAAACTAATGTAATTTCATTTGAAATAAATACATATTAAATATTCACTATGGAGCCAATGAAGTGGATTGGTGGGTAGAAAGCACTTGCCATGCAAAACTGGCTATCTAAGTTTGATTCCTAAACTCAGAACACATAGAAGAATGATAGTGTCAACATCTGTGTCAAATGACACACACATACATCAATTAATTAGTTATTCACTTTTAATAATACAAATACATGTCTAAAGAGGAAAAACACTCAACACTCTTCAAATCATCTGTGCTAAAGTTCAAGAGCAACTTCAAGACTGCGTGAGACTCTATCTCAAAAACTTTCAAAAACATCTCTTTGAAAATCTACTTAATTAAGAATTTCAAGAAGAGCTGCATTAGAAGACTGAAGTCACATATCTAAGAAACAAAAACTCTGAATGGCCCTGTAACCTACAACATGATGATAGCAGACTAATAAAATAAGTATCGAATTGAGGTTGGACATGCTGTGGCAAATACTTGATGAATAAAGGGACAAAAAAGAATGATTCTAGAAAGGAAAATGGAAATTCAAAAAAGAATGGTAAAGAAACATATATTTCATCCAAGTGTAGTGGTACACCACTTTGATCCTAGAACTCTGGAGGCAGAGGCAGGCAGACCTCTGAGTTCAAGGCCACCCTGCTCTACATAGTGAGTTCCAGGACAGCCAGATCTATGTAGTAAGAACATGTCTTAAGAAAACAAAACCATGTACCTCACATACTGGACTACCCACTATGCCATGAGTGTTCATGAGGTCTTACTTGGCTATTACTTCTTTCTGGTAACAAGGGAAGGAGAAATGGGCATATACATTGTAAAAATAACAGGAAAATGGTCTTGCCTACGTCTTATTTGGTATCAGTTGTCTAAAGGCTTCTACTTAGTGCAAAGGAGATAAATACTCACAGAGCCAAACTGAAAATAACCTCACAAGACTAAAATTACTTTTTTTTTTTAGAGAAAAAGACCTATTAAATTGCCTTAGCTGTCCTGAAACTCACTCTGTAAAACAAGGTGCCCTTGAACTCGCACAGATCCTCCTACCTCTGTCTCCCAAGTGGTAGTATTAAAGATGTGTGCTACTACAACCAGCAGGAATTAAAATATTTTTTCCATTGAGAAAAAATGAAGACAGCATAGTGTTTCCAGAACTTTGTTTTGCTTTGAATTCTCATAACTTTTAAAGGTTATATTTAAATATCACTGTAGAGGGGCTGGAAAGATAGCTAGAGGTTGAGAGCCTATATGTGCACATGCCATGCACACATAATCTTAAATTTTTAATTTAAAACCATAGTGGAATAACAATTTAATAACAAAGCCTGAATAACAGTTCAGTAAATGAGCCACTGATGATTTTTCTAGCACCTCCTAGAAATCCCAGTGATTCTCTATTCTACCTTTCTGTGGGTTGCAGAAATCTAAGGCAGGTCGCCAGGATATTGAAGCTTTGCACAAGGATTAGTGGGCAACAAGATGGAGTAAACCGCTTTAAGGATGGAATACACACAAGATGAAAACGGTTTCCTTGGTATCCAGACAGCCATAAAATAACCCTACTACTGTATTTGTCAACAAGCACATTTTAAATGTAGATCTCACCGCTTGTCGATTCAGTACACAATTTAGTCGTGAGAACCTACATTTTTAATGAAAATACTGGCGAGTGTAAAGTGCTCAACATAACGAACATAAATAGAAGGACTCATGTTAATACATCTCCCAAAATGAAAATACTGGCATATAACTGAGAATATTTTAGAGGGGAAATTTACTCACTTTGATGGAGAAATCAACGTCTGCGACCAGTTTGTCCTCTTTATCTTGATTAACTGGGCAGGGTGTAAGACTTGGGCTGAAGGCCATGAGGTCAGTCTTGGGCGGGCCTTCTCCAGAGCACACCCTCTGTCTTCTCTGCTGCGAGTATGACCAACTCCCCACAGCGCTGGAGCACACCAGCATGGGCTTCCCAGGCCCGCCCTGCGCAGGCACTGTAGAGCACCTGAGTGCAAGGTACAGCAGCAGTGTGAGCACCAACAGGCTAGACACAGCACAGATGGCGATGATCAGGTATACGTTGATACCTACAAGCGAAGTCTCCCTACCAGCAGAATCCACCAAAGTCCGGGATGGGGTGTTTGGCGTGTGCCCACTATCCACCAGAGACACCAGCAAGGTGGCTGTGGCTGTCAGCACCGGCTCGCCATGATCCTTCACCAATACTAACAGGCGCTGTCGCGGGGCATCTGTTTCATCCAGGACACGTGTGGTGCTGATCTCACCAGTGTACAGACCCACGCGGAAGGGAAGGCGTCCACTGCCCGCTGCCGACTGCAACTCATAAGACAGCCACGCATTGTATCCAGAGTCCGCGTCCACCGCGCGCACTTTCGTCACCACGTGCCCTGCACCCACTGTCCGGGACACTAATTCGCTCACTGTACTGCCTGAGTGAGGACCCAGCAGTGTGGGCGCGTTGTCGTTCTCATCCAGCACAAACACCTGCAGAGTCACATTGCTGCCCAGGGCAGGCACACCAGCATCCCGCGCGCTCACCTGGAACTGCAGCAGCTCCAGCTCCTCATGGTCCAGAGGCTGCAGTGCGAACACCTTGCCGCTCTCCGCGTGCACAGACACATAGCTCGACAGCAAGCGCTCGCCCACCCTCCGCTCCACCAGCGAGTAGGACACCAGAGCATTCTCCTGCGTGTCTGCGTCCACCGCAGACACCGTGAAGATGTGCGCGCCAGGCGGGTTGTTCTCCTTCACGAACACCGTGTATTCGGGCTGCGCGAACACAGGAGCGTTGTCGTTCACATCAGCCACCTCCACGGACACACTGGCCGTGGTACACAAAGAAGGAGAGCCCCCGTCCCTGGCAGTCACAACCAGGCTGTAGTTAGCGATGGTCTCTCGGTCCAGGGCGCTGTCCAGTACAAGAGAATAGTAATTCTTAAAGGTAGACACCAGCTTGAAGGGGACCTGAGGGGTCAAAAAGCAAGTCACCTGTCCATTGGCTCCAGAGTCTCGGTCAGACACACTGATCAGGGCGATGACAGTGCCAGGTGCAGAATTTTCTAACACGGGAAGTGATAGTGATTTGATGACCAATTCAGGCACATTATCATTGACGTCCACAATTTCAACTAGAACCGTGCAGTGATCTGTCATTGGAGGGGTTCCCTTGTCTGCTGCCTCTATCTGAATTTCAAAAGATTTGGTTTCCTCAAAATCTATGTTGCCTTTTACAGTGATGCATCCACTGATTGGGTCTAAGTGGAATTTTGACAGGATCTCAGGTGACATATCTGGGTGAAAAGAATATACAATGTCCTTATTTACTCCTTCATCCAAATCAGAGGCGACAACATCCACTACTACAGTACCATTTGGAGCATTTTCGGGTAATCTGACTTTGTAGAGTGTCTTCTCAAATGCTGGGGCGTTGTCGTTCACATCCAGGACAGTGATCTTGACTTGAGTGGTGCCAGTGAGCTCAGGTTTCCCACCATCAACCGCAGTTATCAATAAATAATGTTCAGGAATGTCCTCTCGGTTTAAAAGTTTTTTCAACACGAGTCCCAGAGATTTAATTTCCTCATCTTTTCTTTTGACATCCAAAGAAAAATACTCACTCGAGTTAAGACTGTAAGACAACAACGAATTTGTTCCGATGTCTGCATCTGATGCGCCCTCTAGCGAAAACCGGGAGCCAAGCGGCCGAGATTCATAGACAAACAGATTCTTTGTGGCTACTGGAAATACTGGAGGATTGTCGTTAATATCCCTCACCTCCACCTCCACGTGGAAAACCTGCAGCGGCCTGTCCACGATCACCTCCAGGTGGATGCTACACTCCACGCTCCTCCCGCACAGCTCCTCCCGGTCGATCCGAGAATTCACAAACAAAATGCCATTCTGCAGATTTACCTCCAGAAGGTCCCCGCGGTCCTTGGACGCCACCCTGAACAGGCGGGGCACCAGCTCTGCCAGCTCCAGCCCCAGGTCCTGTGCGATGCGGCCCACGAAGGTGCCGTGTTTAGCCTCCTCTGGAACCGAGTAATGAAGCTGGCTGCTCCCTGCCTCCCAGGCTGCGAAGAGAAGAAGCCAGAGCAGCAGACGCCGATCTTCTCTCCAAGAAAACACCATCGCAAGCCCCTTCCGAATGTTTGGTTGCTCTCACACCGATCCAAAATTTCTTAAATATTTTCAGCTTCTTATTCTTCACATCTTAAACACCTTACCGTTACCATTTTGCGTGAGACAATGACGAAAAGGATCCTATGAATGTGTGATACAGGCTGTTCCGTCTTTGAAGGAATTTTTGGTGGACAGCGACACCAAGTGGCTAAATGTGTAAGTATTTAAAGTGCTTATTTTTCGTTCTTACATGCCTAATATGAACTGTTGGAACTTTTGTGTTTTGACCTGTGGTTTCCTTCTAATAGTCACCAAAGTGTTTGTTTTTATCAAAACATGGTCTTATATTTCATACTATCCAGTTCGTGGCATCATTATTAATAATGAAAATCCCTGTATAATAGGTGACACACTGTTTTCTATTTCTCTTCAGAGTTTTCCCATTAAATTTTCATAACAGTTTTTAAGATGAATTTTAATATGATTCTCTATTTACAAGTACATACAGACTAAACAATTTAAAAGGAGCTTTAACTGATGGTGTCTGAGTGAAATCTCCAAGATGCCAGACATTTTATACAAAGATAAGTCTTTGATATTTGTGACAATGAAGGTATAAGGCATGAATATATGTGATAAATGTGTGCATATGTATGAATAATATTTTATATAATTCTGAAAGTTGACGAAGAACATGGCAATAAGCTCACCTGCATTTATTAATTTAGAACATTTGTAAATCACCCTCAGGTCTTTTACTCAAGCATGATAGCCTTGCTAACTGTCTTAACTAGTATTTATATAAATAAGTCAGGTCTCATTCATTCAGTTTCTTACTTACTGAGGATTTAACCCAGTGCCTGGAGAACCTAGGCAGGAACTCTGCCACTGAGCTGTATCCCCAGCCCAGGGTCCGTCTTATACAGTGAAGTTCTTTTATAAATGAATTTCCTGTCACAGGACAACACTGTGTGGTTGGGATATTATACTCACATCACACCAAGTAAGAACATTTTTTTAAATGTCCACACACTATTTACTCATTACAATTTGCATGCATGTATTTAAATGATCACAAAATGAAGTGATTGTGGTTTTAGTGATCGCCACTCTGGATGAATTTCTGTATCAAGTAACTTTAAAAGGTTTTATGTTGCTATATTGTGATGTACACCCATCATAAAAAGAAAGAGCTAATGACCTTCTTTCTTTGATAGTTCCTCCTAACTCAGAATGACATCCTAGGACTTAGGAGCATAAGGCAAAAAAATCTTGAGTTGAAGGTCAGCCTAAAATCAGGACCCAACTCTAAAATGAACAAGCAGGACCTGAGAGATGGCTCAGTGGGTAAATCACATGCTGTCAACCCTGCCGACATGATGTCAATCCCTGTGACTCCCAATGAGTCCTGAAAATTGTCTTATAACTGGCACAATCACACCATGGGATGTATGTAAACTCACACATGTACATACACACAAAGTAAATAAATGTTAAAGAAAGAAAGGTTGAACACATTGTCAATTTTGAAAATTACAAAAGGAAAAATAACTTTGCAACATGAGTCACTAGGCAACATATACAAGACTGGGTAATGAAATATTCCGAAGATCAATGTGAATTCACCAACAAACATGAGATATGAGTCCTCCAAGCATCTTAAAGTTGAGCCAGAATATTCACGGAAAGTGAAAATTTAGATATTTATGTGGAAAAGAGTCCAGATTTTTGCTTATAGGCAGACCACTTTAAAGAGAAATATAGCACATAATTAAAGTAATAGAAGAAAATGCTTCCATACAAGGTTCTGTTTCCTGTGTTTCATTGACTATAATCCAGTGTTCAATTTAATCATAGTATATCATCTATATTTAGAATAAAATAGGTTATAGATATTATACTGAAAATGAATATTTAAATTAACCTTTCAAAAAGAATAAGTGAAGAGTTACGTTAATAATATTTGTTAATAACAAATAATTTGTAATAGATTCTACTGTAACAGCTCATAAAAAATTAAAGACTCAAAAAAAGTAGAGTGTCTTTTGTTTGTTTAGGGATTCTCATCCATTATAGGATTCTTACTGTTGTTGTTTTGTTTTGAGTCAGGGCCTCACTGTATATCCCTGGCTGGAACTCACTTTGTAGACCTACCTCTGCCTCCTGAGTGCTGGGCATAAATGCACCACCATGCCCGACCCCATCCATTACAGAGCAAGAGCCCTCCCCCTCAGATATCCTCCTAATGTAAAATTATTTTTTAAGATTCTTTATTTTATATGTATGAGTGATTTGCCTACATCTATGCCGCCTTGGTGCCTAGGGGGCCAACTGGAGTTATGGATGGTTGTAAGTCACAGTGTGGCTCACAGGAACCAAATGCAGGTCCTTTCTAAGAACAGTAAGTTATCTTATTTCTGAACACTGTGTTTCTAAAAATCAACTATAGATATTACTATGTCTGTTAGCATTCTGATGATCATATCTTAGAAGGTTTATTTGAAAATAAAATATAAATTGTAAAACATCTTGGATTTCAAATTTATAGCAAACTTTTCTCGTTTTCAAGGAAATAATTTTAAAACTTATCAACTCTGGAAAGATAATAGGTTTCTGATAGGAGTGGAGTCTACTTAAAGTTCAAGATATGCCCACTGAGTTGCCAACCCCAGTAAAATCAGATTCCCAGACTGAAATGGAAGCATAAGCAATGGTTGAGGCTAAGGTCGCTTAGTGGCAGCAATGTATTTAGTTCATCAATATGCTCATGAATCCATATGCTGAAAAAACAGCAAATGATTAAATGCCAGAAAACAGCTTTAGACAATGATCTCACCTAAATACTTCTTTTTTTTGGATGAAAAAAAAAAGATCCTTTACGCATGTAGCATTCGCTGTGTATTAAACACACATTGCAGGAGTTTCTGGTGGAAATGCACCCATACAAGCCAGGCCTTCCATTTTGGGCAAACTTCAGTTCCACAAGCAACAAGCTAGCCAGATAAAAGGGTAACTCAGGATGATGGGAAGTGTAACCAGGCTTAGAATGAGAGGTGGTCGGCATCTTCACAGAAGGAAGCCTGCATGAATTAACCTAAGGGTGCTGACACTAGGATGATGACTGTTGACCACTCTTATGTGTCCTATATGTGTAAGTGAATACTCTACGCTTACATAAAGAAAGGAAAAGATCTAGATGCTTGACCAACCCAATTTTTGTATTCAGACAAGGTCTAATTACTCAGCCCTGTTGGCATGCACTTGCTAAGTAGGTCAGGCTGGAACTCACAGTGATCCACCTGCCTCTGCATCCCAAATGCCATGATTTAAAGGCATGCTTCACAACACTCAGCATAATGCAGTCTTTTAATGTTAAAAATTGAAGGGGCTCCTTTCTCTCGTTTTCCTGAAAACCTAAAATTCTTACTATTATTAATCTTTGTATTTAATTGACCCAAGTGAGGCCATTTTCTTTATTAAGACAAATAGAAGTTTGCATTCCTAAGTGTTGGTGTGTACTGTGATGATCAATGATACGACAGAGGCCTAAAATTACAAGTTCAAAGAGCAAACCTGAGAAATGTCCAGAGTAAAATTATACTACTCTAAACAGACTCTGATAAGATGGATAGAAAGCTGTGTCTAGAGACGTTCTAATATTTAAAACCCTGTAAATCATCTAATTGTGTGGGAGAGTGGTCTTTGCCTTTTGTTTTTTGTTTTTGTTTTTGTTTTTGTTTGGTTTGGTTTATTATTTTTTTGACTGGATTTCACTATGTAGCTCCAGCTGTCCTGGAACTCACTATGTAGAGAAGGCAGGCCTTGGTCTCAAAGAGATTCTCCTGCCTCTGCCTCCTGAGTGCTGGTGTTTAGGTATGCCCCACTACACCTGGCTAATAAGTTTCTGAAAGGAAAACATTTAGGAGTAATATTGAATTGGTATGCTTTGGGGCCAATGAGATGGCTTAGCATGTAAAGCTTTCACTTTTTGCAAACCTGGTGTCCTGCCTCAGTTAGTTTTCTGCAACCCACACACACAATTGCACACCAACATCATGCACACCCATGAAAATAAATAAATAAATAAATAAATAAATAAATAAATAAATATCAGGTTTCTCCTTTTTTAATTATTCAAGGTCCAGTTATTTACAGAGATTTAGTTATGAACCTACCTATGAAAGTAAGAATGTTTAAGAGAATTGTTCAATGTACAAGAATTTGATACTTAATTCATAAGTATCTCATGACAGCGCAGTGATATAAAATAAAGGTATAGCTTTAGGTCTAAGTGATTAACAGGTATCATTAACAATACAGAAACAGTGATGCTCTTAACAAGAAAAAAATTAAAGACCTACCTTTCCTAAGTATTCTGCCTCTAAGGGTGGTTGTCTCTCTTCTGTTGATTCTGGACCTTGGGATAGGCTGGGGCTGAAGGCCATGAGATCAGTCTTAGGGGGGCCCTCTCCAGAGCACACCCTCTGCCGTCTTTGCTGTGAGTATGACCAGCTCCCCACCGCGCTGGAGCACACCAGCATGGGCTTCCCTGGAGCACAGACTCCTTCAGTGGGCCTTGCTGAGCAGCGGAGCGCAGTGTACAGCAGCAGGGTGAGCACCAACAAGCTAGACACGGCACAGATGGCGATGATCAGATACACATTAACAGTCACCAGTGATGCCTCTTGACCAGCGGCATCTACCAACGCTCTTGATGAAGTTTTTGGAGCTTGGCTATTCTCAACTAGAGAAACTAACACTGTGGCTGTGGCAGTCAGCGCAGGCTCACCATGGTCCTTCACCAACACTAGCAGGCGCTGGCGTGGCGCATCCACTTCATCTAGGGCTCTCGTGGTGCTGATCTCGCCCGTATACAGACCCACGCGGAACAGACTACGCATGCCCACTGTGGGTTGGAGTTCGTATGACAGCCACGCGTTGTAACCAGAGTCCACATCCACTGCTCGCACCTTAGTGACCACATGGCCCGAACTCACTGACCTAGGCAAAAGTTCACTCACTGAGCTGCCAACTCCCACAGCTCCATGAGGCAGCAGCGTGGGCGCATTGTCGTTCTCATCCAGCACAAACACCTGAAGAGTCACATTGCTGCCCAGGGCAGGCACACCAGCATCCCGCGCGCTCACCTGGAACTGCAGCAGCTCCAGCTCCTCATGGTCCAGAGGCTGCAGTGCGAACACCTTGCCGCTCTCCGCGTGCACAGACACATAGCTCGACAGCAAGCGCTCGCCCACCCTCCGCTCCACCAGCGAGTAGGACACCAGAGCATTCTCCTGCGCGTCCGCATCCACCGCCGACACTGTGAAGATGTGCGCGCCAGGCGGGTTATTCTCCTTCACAAACACCGTGTATTCGGGCTGAGCGAACACAGGAGCATTGTCATTCACGTCAGCCACCTCCACGGACACGCTGGCCGTGGCCCGCAGCGAGGGCGAGCCCCCGTCCCGCGCTGTCACCACTACCTTGTACTCAGCTGTGGATTCTCGATCCAAGGCGCTGTCCAGCACGAGCGAATAGTAATTCTTGAAAGTGGACACCAGCTTGAAGGGGACGTGAGGACTCAAGGAGCAGGCCACCTGCCCATTGATTCCTGAGTCACGATCTGACACTGAGATGAGGGCTATGACAGCACCCAGTGGAGCATTCTCTTGGACAGGCAGTGAAAGAGACGTTATTGAGACTTCTGGCGTATTGTCATTGATATCCACAAGTTTTACTGAAATTTTACAGTGCCCTGACATCGATGGGGTTCCCTTGTCAGATGCAATGACCTGGATTTCATAGGATGCCTTTTCTTCATAATCTAATTCTCCCTTAGTCCTGACTTCTCCTGAGTTGGGGTCTATTTGAAACTTTGTCCGTGTGGTGGAAGACACATCACTACTAAGTGAATACACAACCTCGCTGTTTGACCCTTCATCTGCATCAGAAGCATTTAATCTAATCACTAAGGTTCCATTTGCGGTGTTCTCTAACAACTTTACTTTGAAAACTGATTGGGGAAAAGTAGGTTCGTTGTCGTTCACATCTAACACTTTAATGAGTATTTGAACGGTGCCCGTGAGTTCAGGCTTGCCTCCATCAGTAGCTACCAGTGATAATTTCACCTCCGCATTCTCCTCTCTATCCAGAGATTTTCCCAGCACAAGAAACAGAGATTGGCTTAGTTCATCGCTTGCTTGTACATCTAGAGAGAAAAACTCACTGGGGCTGAGCTTGTAGGACAGAAGAGCATTTACTCCGATATCTGCATCAGATGCTCCCTCTAAAGGAAACCGTGAGTCAAGCAGCCTAGATTCGTGAAACTGGATCGTTTTTTCTGTCATTGGAAATAGCGGCGGGTTGTCGTTAATGTCCCTCACCTCCACCTCCACGTGGAAAACCTGCAGCGGCCTGTCCACGATCACCTCCAGATGGATGCTACACTCCGCGCTCCTCCCGCACAGCTCCTCCCGATCGATCCGAGAATTCACAAACAAAATGCCATTCTGCAGATTTACCTCCAGAAGGTCCCCGCGGTCCTTGGACGCCACCCTGAACAGGCGGGGCACCAGCTCTGCCAGCTCCAGCCCCAGGTCCTGTGCGATGCGGCCCACGAAGGTGCCGTGTTTGGCCTCCTCTGAGACAGAGTAATGGAGCTGGCCGCTCCCTGCCTCCCAGGATGCGAGGAAAGTAAGCAAGAGCAGCAGACACTGCCTGACCTCTGGGCCCCCTCTCAAAGAAGGCATCACTTCTAGTCCTCCGTGAGTTGGTCAAATTAAATGATCATTTTTAAAATAAAATATACGTTCTAACACCTGCTCAAATCCTGCTGCTTCTCCTGTCGTTTTATCTGGAATAACAAAGAAGCTCTGGGTGTTTTCTTTCCAAGAGAGAGATCTATCTCCGGTAGACAGCGACACCCTGTGGCTAAGCTGGTTTGAATTTTACCTTATTAACTGTAAATATAAGTTTACCGTATTTAACTGTCAATGTGAAGCTTATGCATTAATTCAGTGTAAACTTCAGTAGTATTAAGTATATTCACGTTGTTGCAAATTTATCCTCTTGTAAAGCTTAAATTTTATATAGATTAGATATCAACTCCAGTTTCCCTGGCCTTGCCCATGGTAACAACCATTCTACTCTCTGCTAATATAAGTTTCACTACTGTGTAAGTTAAACCATAAAATATTTGTTGAGGTTGTTGCTCTAGCGTTGAGTTCTTTGTTTTCCTTTGTTTTGAGACTGGCTCTTTCAGCTTACCACAATGTCCTGAAGTTTCGCCCGTGTTGTAGCATGTCACAGGATTTCTTTCCTTTTTAATGCTGTATGATTCCATTATGTATACACAGCATTTTGTGTGTCCATTCAACAATCCATGAACGTCTGTTTGCTTCTTGTAAATAGTGATGATACCAACACAGATGTACAAGTATCCCTTGGATAGCCTGGTTTCAATTCTTTCGAAATATTACATTTTTTATTCCCTCTTCAAACCAAGTACAACAAAATCAATGGGTATTTTTGTTCATTGAAAATATGTTTAAATACACCCTTGTTATTTATAATTTTGAGTTTTGAATTGTTTACTGGTTACATTACTTTCTTATATAAAAATATGTTCTTATTTTAGGATCATTCTCTTATCTATTATTATACTTGAATGCAAGAAAAATAAACTGATTTCTTTTTAGTGTTAGTTACCTGAGAGCATCTTTATTTATTAATTTGTAGCTGGTTCCATCATGTGTAAAAATATGAAAGTCTAAAAAAGATGGTGTGAGGTTATTTGAAATGAACGGAGGAATGTCAGTTAGCAAAGTTTTTGTCAAGTTGCACGCTTGTTACTTTGTGTAAGTAAAAATTTTGCTTTTAGCTTTCTTAGAGGAAAACAAAATGAAGTGCAAATTTTACACTGTCAATTAAAAGCAGCAATGAAGAGTAGATTTTCCTGGAGCTAGATCATTAATAACTTTTCTCTGAATTGGGTGTGGTGGTGCATGCCTTTAATCTCAGCACTTGGGAGTTAGAGGCAAGTGGATCTCTGATATTGAGCCCAACCTGGACTACAAAGCGAATTCTAGGACAACCAAGGCTAAAACAGAGAAACCCTGTCTTGAAAAACTAATAATGACACTAATAACTTTTCTCTGAGCCCAGTATTTTAAACTTATTTCACTTATTAACTTTTTCAGTAAGAAGAATACAACTGGAGATAGTTATATTAAGAAAATAAATTAATCCTGCTTCAGGCAGAAAAATATCCCATATGTTTTCTTAATAGTGGTTCCTAGATTTTATACCTAGATTTTATATACATACATAAAATACACACACATTATATATATATATATATATATATATATATATATATATATATATATATATATTGAAAGAAGAAAACACTATCTAGAGGAATAAAGAGGCCTAGTGGAATGAGGAAGAACAGTGAGAAAGAGAGGAAGGGAGTCTGGGGGAAATAATCAGTGTGCATTATGAACCTATATGAAATTACCCTTACATTAAACAGTACTATGTGCAATGAATATGCATAATGACACATTTTAAAATAAATTTAAAGAATATGATGTGAAATGATGCATTTCATTAAAATGGTGTGAAGGAAGGAAAAATACTGAAATATTCTGAGTGGGGCAAGAACATCAACTAAACCATAAACCATGTTTATGTTGAATATTAAGTCACAACATTACTTCATATTTATGTTTTTCCTTTATACTAGAATAGCATTCCATAAACTACAGCCCCTTTCCAAACTTTGTAAACCTAAACCCATGCTTTTTTTACAACAGTGACTAATATTTGAGAACCATCCCCAAGTTAACAGAATTAGCTAATCCAAAAACTTTTTAAGCTTTATTCAAGTCATTATTATAATACAGAAAGAATAGTGTCCCTGTTCTTATATCTACAATGTACTAATCGTAAACTTTGTGACCACAATGTAGTTGTGTGAAGGCATATCCAAATACATTAAGGTCAAATTTGTTTGTTTAGGGTTTCATTGTTGTTATTATTGGTTTTTGTGTCTTCATTTGTTGAGGCAGTGTCACTTATAGCTTAGGCTAGCCTCAAACTGTTCTGTAGCATAGGATGGCCTTTATATTAGGATCCTATCCTTGCCTCCACCACCCAAGGATAAGTATGTGCCAGTAAGCTGAGCTCTTCCTGACAAATTTAAAAGGCTACAGGTGCTATCAAAGAAGGTTGGGTTCTAGTCATAATTTTATGATTAATCTTTCAGTGAAGTACTCTGAGATAACTGCATATCCAGAAGAGTGTGTCAGATCTCTTGGAACTAGAATTACAAATGGTTATGAACCACCATGTGAGAGCTGGTACTCAAACCTGGGTCTTCTGGAAGGACAGCAAGGAATCTTAACCACAAAATAATCTCTCCAGTCCACTACATATAAACTTATTAACATAAAAAGTTATGTCATTGTACCCTCAAATGTCAATCTTATTCAAGTTTTTCTGAGTTTAAAAACAAAGACAACATTGTTTATCTTCTACTTACAAATTTTTGGTTTAGCTCAAAAAATTCTATCTATCCCTCACAATTGTTTCATCTTTTGTTTTCTCTGTGTAACCCTGGCAACCCTGGAACTTGCTCTGTACACCAGGGTAGCCTCAAACTCAGAAATCTACTCCCTCTGCATCCCAAGTGTTAGAATTAAAGGCATACACCACCAAGCTTAGTTGTTTTTCTCATTTTAATTTCTCCTTTCAGAGCATTTTCCATAGACTTGCTTTAGTTTTACTCTTCACTTGATGTCACAAGAATTACAGTTTCCATAAAGAAGAAATTTATAATATGTTTGTTCTGTTTCTAGGAAACTTGTTAAGCATGGTCAGCAGCATGTTCCATTTTCCAAAATATCACATAAAGTGGAAATTTCTCCTTTCTTTGGAGACTTAGTTGTGTCATGTGATGTTTGTCTGGGAACTGTCTTATGTTTTGCTGGCAACAGACATGTGGTGTTTTTCTGGAAGCTGCCTGAAAAAAGGACATGTGATGTTTTCCTAGAGCAGATGCTTGAAAGAACACATGATGTTTGGAAAGGGTATAAATATAACCCAACAGACAGTGGACCACAGTGTGTCGTTGGTTTGCCTTGTGACTCTTTGCTGGTTTTCAATGGGCTTTGCTGATGCTGGTCTTCACTGATGATGCTATGGCATTGGTTTGCCTTGCCTTCTTTGCTGACTTCATAGAAAAAAATGCACCAAAGAACTTCTTGTGATATTTCAGTGGATTCTTGGCAGAGCCTTGTGGTTTGTTCTGGATCAAACTGTCATTGCTGATTCATGAATGGTGTTTGAAAGTGGATCAAGCTGCCACTGCTGATTGTGTGAACCGAACTTCTGCTATCCTTAAAACAAATATCTCAGACACCCCTAAAGAGCTATTTCTAAACAGGTCTACATCCCTTGGCCCTATTAACCTTGCTTTCCACTACCTCTGGTGTGGGGTGGGCTAGAAGGGGGATAAGGCATTTAAGAACACTTATTAAGGTGGGTTTTGAAAAACATAAACATACAGTCACATATGGGATGATGTTTACTTTTATGAATGTGTTGGTTTGACAAAGAAAACTAAAAATGAAACATTACACCAAATCCAACACCTTTTATAATTTAATTATTACTGCAAACAGGGTAAAATATCCTCTTGAGGCCATGGATTTGGCTTCTATGATGTCAGTGTTACTGTATGCTGAGGGTTCCCTTGCAGGCATTTTCATATGCCAGGCTGTCGATATGTACTTGTTGAGTGAATAGGTGATAAATACTGAATGTCTCTCTAAAGACAACGGTCATATGTTACTAATGAATGTAGCTATGGAGACATAATAATGTGAGTGAGAAAGAAAATTTTATTTATGGTTTCTGAATATATTCTTTCCAATTGTATAATCCTACAAGGCTTACGTCACATATAGAGAAAATTGGAAGGTTATTTTTTAGCATTAGTATTCCAAAGTTATTCTTTGATTATGTACCATAATATTAATATTTGGAAAGTTGCAGAAACATACTTTAGGCTCATGTCTTACAATACCCTAAGCAATACTTCTGTCAACCTATCACCCCAATCGCAGGAAACTTAGCTATTGACTCATTTTAATTTTTCATAAAATATTTTATATTTCTCCCTTCCTTTCCTTCTAAGCTTTCTTATATACCCTCCCTTGTTCTTTTTTTAAATTTATGGCTTATTTTCCTTTAATTGTGTGTGTGTGTGTGTGTGTGTGTGTGTGCACCTAAATACAACCTGCTCAGTCTATATAGTGTTACTTGTATACATGTTTTCAGGGAAGACCATTTGGCATTGAATAACCAGTTAGTGTGCTCTGGGGAAAACCACCTCCTGCTCTCTGCATTCTTTAGTTGCCTAAAGTTCTTGGCCTAGGGTCGTGACCTCCTGAGCTTCCTTCCTTCCATGTTAGCACATCTATTAGTGTTGTACTTTTACAGGGGGGATTTTAAGGGACTTTTCAGTACTTTTGTTTGGATGTTTACCCAACAAGATGCATTCACTTAATACATGTGTATCTTCAGAATTGAATCTAAGAGGTAAAACATTATGTTAGAGGCTATGGAGACAGCTCAGTGGGTAAAGTGCATGTTTTGCAAGCAAGAGAACCTGAGTTCAGATCCCTAGTATTTGCATACCCAACAGTCTAGCCAAAAGAATGAGCTACCTGATTCAAAACAAAATGTACAGGATAATTGAGAAAGATAACTAGCATTAACTACTGACCGCCACACCTACATGCACAGGTTAGTATACCCATACATATGCATATCTCTCTCTCTCTCTCTCTCTCTCTCCCTCTCTCTCTCTCTCCCTCTCTCTCCCCCCCTCTCCCTCTCTCATGCACACACAACACACAAATTTAACAAGCTCTTGACTAAATGGATAAAAACCAGAGAGACCTATGTGTATCAGTTGGTTATTAAAACCGCTGTAAAACACTGCTGAAGATGTTACTTGTTATCTCGCTATTGGTCAGCATAATGATTATGAATCAAACTTTGAAGAGACCATTATTCCTCATCTGAACAACTGGTGTAAAGAATTTCCCTTTCAGACTGGTGGTAGTTTCTCATGCCTTTAATCCCAGCCCTCAGGAGGCAGAGGTAAGGGGATCTCTGAATTTGAGGCCAGCCTGGTCTACACAGTGACTTGCAGGACAGCCTGGACTACACAGTGACTTGCAGGACAGCCAGGGCTACACAAAGAAACCCTGTCTCAAAAAATTTTTTTCCTTTCCTTTTCTTTTTTATTTCTATACCCATTTCTAGAAAGACAAGGATGTGTACATAGTAAAAGTTGGTTTGGAAAAACTATTACTATTTCTCTTGCTCTTTTATTTTGGATTTTAAATAGTATTTAAATTATTCTGCAAAGTTATTTCATCGAAAGCAACTTTAAATATTTAGCCAAATGCAATAGACTGTAATAAAAGCAAATAAAAAATAGTAATTATCCTAAACTAAGGTTTTTCTTGCCCTTGACAATATCATATGTTAAGGGAATAAAAATTTCATCTAATAAAGTATTCTGAATAAAAGAAAATAAAGAGTTTGGGGACACTGGCAAATAAATGGGAGGGACCCAACTGACTGGTTTGCTTAAGACACAAGTTCACATAGTAATTATTCTTTTAAACCAGGGAAGGGTACCATGGAATGTGGGATATTTTAATGTGGAAACTAAAGTACCATCAACAAATGTATTTTAGACCATGGTGCTTAAAATTATTATTTAATTCCCACCTTGAAATTTACCAACATAGAGAGAAAGCACATGGGTTCTATAACTTTGCCTACAATTATTTGTGCAAAGCAAGACACTTGACAAGAGTTGAGAGCCCAGGTTAAAAGTGGCCAGCCTTTCTGTACTCGCCTCCCATTTATGAGGCACTTGGCTCCATCCCACACATCACCACTACTCAAAAGTAACGCTGATAGTACTGAATTTTTAAGAAGTATTCTACCATGTAAATAAAAGACTAGAATCATTTGTACAAACATTGCTTGTTTCCTACCTCTACTTTGCAGCTGCAAATACTCTAGTATTTGAAAAGACAGTTTGTTACATGTCGTTGAACACTCTGAATACATTCTAAGTTCCATTTAAAGAATGACTTAAAAAAATAAAGTTAAATCCAAAAAGAAGTTTGAAGCCATAGCTCAAATTTGGACTTACATTATCAGAAAGATCTGAATTTACTTCTGGATGGTCACTTCTTTCCGCTATGTTCAAACCTGGGGATAGACCCGGGCTGAAGGCCATGAGGTCAGTCTTGGGTGGACCCTCTCCAGAGCACACCCTCTGTCGCCTCTGCTGCGAGTAAGACCAGCTCCCCACCGCGCTGGAGCACACTAGCATGGGCTTTCCTGGAGCACAGGCTCCATTGGTGGACGTTGCTGAGCAGCGCAGCGCTGTGTACAGAAGCAACGTGAGCACTAACAGGCTGGACACCGCACAGATGGCAATGATCAGGTACACGTTGACATCCACCAGCAACGCCTGGGAACCCACTGCACTGGTTAATACAGGCAAAGAGGCTTTCTGAATTGGACTGCTTTCCACCAGAGATACCAACACAGTAGCGGTAGCAGTCAGCATTGGCTCACCATGGTCCTTCACCAGCACCAAGAGACTTTGTCGTGGAACATCGACCTCATCTAGGGAGTGTGTGGTGCTAATCTCACCAGTGTACAGACCCACGCGGAATGGGCTGCGGGCACCACCTGTAGGAGATTGTAGTTCATATGACAACCAGGCATTGTAGCCAGAATCCGCATCCACCGCACGTACCTTCGTCACCACATGCCCTGCACCCACTGTCCGTGACACCAGTTCGCTCATTGCGCTGCCTGCGTGAAGCCCCAGCAGTGTGGGCGCGTTGTCGTTCTCATCCAGCACAAACACCTGCAGAGTCACATTGCTGCCCAGGGCAGGCACACCAGCATCCCGCGCGCTCACCTGGAACTGCAGCAGCTCCAGCTCCTCATGGTCCAGAGGCTGCAGGGCGAACACCTTGCCGCTCTCCGCGTGCACAGACACATAGCTCGACAGCAAGCGCTCGCCCACCCTCTGGTCCACCAGCGAGTAGGACACCAGCGCATTCTCCTGCGCGTCCGCGTCCACCGCTGACACCGTGAAGATGTGCGCGCCAGGCGGGTTGTTCTCCTTCACAAACACTGTGTACTCAGGCTGTGCGAACACAGGAGCGTTGTCGTTCACGTCATCCACCTCCACGGACACGCTGGCAGTGGCCCACAGCGAGGGAGAGCCCCCGTCCCGGGCTATCACCACCACCTTATAGTCAGCTGTGGTCTCTCGGTCCAGGGCTCTGTCCAACACGAGCGAATAGTAGTTCTTGAAGGTGGACACCAGCTTGAAGGGGAGGTGAGGACTCAGGGAGCACGTCACCTGCCCATTGACACCTGAGTCAATGTCTGACACCTTGATGAGTGCGACGACAGTATTAAGTGGAGCGTCCTCTTTGATGGGCAAAGCCAAGGATGTGATTGCCAGCTCTGGAGCATTATCGTTTATATCCAATACTTTCACCAAAACCTTGCAGTGGTTTGACATGGAGGGAGTCCCTTTATCAACTGCCTTTATTTGAATTTCATAGGATTTTGCTTTTTCATAATCTAGATCACCGATCACTCTAATTTCTCCTGAAATAGAATCCACATTGAATTTTTCTTGAATATCAAGAGAAACGTCATTGCCAAAGGAAAAGACAACCTCACCATTGACACCTTCATCAGCGTCAGTGGCATTTAACGTGGTCACTAATGTTCCATTCACTGTAGATTCTACTAACTGTGCTCTGTAGATGGCCTGGTCAAACAGTGGGGCGTTGTCATTAACATCGAGCACAGTAATCTGCAGCCGAACTGTCCCCTCCAGCTCTGGCTTGCCCCCGTCGGTGGCTGTCAGTAATAACTGAAGTTCTGGTGTTTCTTCTCTATCCAAAGATTTTCTCAGTTCAAGTGAAAGGGATTTGCTGAGTTCGTCTGTTGTCTCTACCTTCAAAGAAAAGTAATCAGTGGGGCTCAGCGTGTAAGTTAGAAGAGAATTGGCACCAATGTCTGCGTCCACGGCGCCCTCTAGTGGAAATCGTGAATCTAATTGTCTGTTTTCAGGAATAAATATCCTTTGTTCTGAGCCTTTGAAAACCGGTGGGTTATCATTAATATCTTTAACCTTAACCTCCACGTGGAAAACCTGCAGCGGCCTGTCCACGATCACCTCCAGGTGGATGCTACACTCCGCGCTCCGCCCGCACAGCTCCTCCCGGTCGATCCGAGAATTCACAAACAAAATGCCATTCTGCAGATTTACCTCTAGAAGGTCCCCGCGGTCCTTGGACGCCACCCTGAACAGGCGGGGAACCAGCTCCGCCAGCTCCAGCCCCAGGTCCTGTGCGATGCGGCCCACGAAGGTGCCGTGTTTAGCCTCCTCTGGGACGGAGTAATGGAGCTGGCCGCTCCCTGCCTCCCAGGCTGCGAGAAGCAGAAGCCAGAGCAAGAGCAGGCGCCGGGCTCTCAGGCCTCGGAGCCTGGAAAACAGCATTGCAAAATTACTGCACCTTTCGTACCGCTGTCACTCCAAGATCATACTTTGCAACTGCATGTTTTCAGTCATTTGTCTCCTCACCATTTTTTTCTTTTCTCGGCTGGTGACGAAATGAAGCTTCCTCCCTTCCTTTTTAATTATCACTGCTTCATTTCCAGCCTCAACACTTTGTGGTATACAGCGACACCATGTGGATAATGTAGATTTTACATCCAACAATGGTCTTTACAATTTTGTTATTTCCAGTACATCTGAAATTGCAATTCATCAATGAAATAAAAAGTTCTAGCAAATAAATAGCTAATAAAAAATAACAGGAGATAATTTAGTATAGAAAATACAATGAGATATCATCCATATAATGATAAATTATGGATTGAAGAAATTGCTTACAAATGATTTCTAATGGCTGTTGTACAAAATGTTGACATAAATTCAGACTATTAAACATTCCTTGTGGAAGAGTTTTGCAATGATAACTTTTTATTAGACGATTGTTATTACAAGCAGATACTGAGAAATCAAACCTTTCCCTATCATTCTCATGTAAAGGGATTGTGAAAAGGCAGTTTAAAGCAATCACTTTAATAGGCCATAGCTTAGGTAACAGAGAAGGCAATGGGATTCCAGGCTGTAAAGAGGTCATTTGGCTGAATGATTTTACTGATTCTTCTCAGATCTGTTAACATCTTCCATTTTCCAGATTTAGTTTTAATTTTAAATACAGAACTCCAAGGGGTGGATTTATCTATATGGTGAGCATCCAGCTGCACTTGTACTGGCTTTTCTAGTTCATATAACTTTCCCTTTGGCATAGGCCATTGCTCTAACTCAATCAGGTTTGTCAGTTGACCATTTTAGTGGTAGGGCAGGTAGTTTCCTCCTAGCAGTGGCTCCCTCATGTATAGTTGAAGAGTCAGTCTCTTCTGTATCCTATTTATGGGCAGCCTGGACAGTCTGTAACTGTCTTTGGTAACATTTTTAAATTTCTTTATTAGAAATTTCTCTTTTACAGCTTGTCTCTAAAGTTAGAGGAATGCTAATCTTTGCTTATCACCGTTGAAATAGATTTCTTTGCCATAGACTTATGGCTATGTTAGCCACATGTAACCCTAATTTTCATATTTGACCTTCTGGTCCTATGCGTTTAATCCATTTTAGGCTTTGTTTTACCTGAGACAATATCCCAATTTCTAGGAGCTGTGTAGATACCTTTTGAAGTGGACAAGCTGGATTCCAGGAATCTTGTGATATTATCACTACATCTTCTCATGGATCCACTAAATCTTCAATCTCAGCTACATCTAACTGTAGTTTTAACTTTGGTCTCTTATAGTAGTTTGCCAAACTATTTCAGTCGGGAATCTCTTGTTTTATCCATAGGAGCTGCTCTATCTCTGTTAAATGGTTTATTTAAGTTTTGAACAGTTGTTTATCCTATCAGGCTTTGAATTTTTCTAGTTGTTTTTCAGAACAATCTTTGTTTGGTTGACAGGAAAGGAATGGATCATGCTGGTTTTGGTTGGGCCTTGAGGGAGGCCCCCTTGTCAGCATGCCAACATTAAGGAATTACTTCTGATATCTTTGAATGACCTACATTCATGAGCCCTATACTGGTTCTTTCCATATCTTCTACATTTCATGGAAAACTTTCTCACTGAATCATTAGTAGTAGAAAGTTTACCCTTAGGATGTGTTTGTCCACAGTCCTTTAGGGAATGATCTGATCTTTCACAGCCACAGCAATGGACATTTTGTGTTTTTTATATTCTCTGTATTTTTTTTTGTCCAACCATAACTGAATTTTGTGAGTATTAGATTCTATATATACAGTAGTTTTAATCCATTCATAAAGAACTGTGGAACCCTTACAGGTCTAATAGCCTTTTTGTATTCAGCATCAGCATATTCAAAAGCTAAAGATTTTATTAAAATTATCTCTATAAGTTGGATCTGATATTTCTCTATTTAGAGCTGTAGTTAATCTTTGTAAAAAGTCAGTGAAAGATTCACTTCAACCTTGGGTTATCTTTGAAAAGATTCAGATCATCCCTTCTATTCAACCTTATCCATAGCACTTAAGGCTATTGTACAACATTGTTCTAAGATGGCATCATCAAAAGTAATCTGTAGGCCGGGCAGTGGTGGCGCATGCCTTTAATCCCAGCACTTGGGAGGCAGAGGCAGGTGTATTTCTGAGTTCGAGGCCAGCCTGGTCTACAGAGTGAGTTCCAGGACAGCCAGGGCTACACAGAGAAACCCTGTTTCGAAAAAAAAAACAAAACAAAACAAAACAAAGTAATTTGTAGTCTTAATTCAGAATACAGATCTTTACCTAGTTACTCATCATTGACAATATCAATGCCTCTAGTCCAATTTTGTTGCTTCAAAATTGAAACCTGATCTTTCTACCATGTTAGCCACTGTAGTTGAAGACAAGGTTCTTTTGTTGTTGTTGTTGTTGTTGTTGTTGTTGTTTTGAGACAAAGTTTCTCTGTGTAGCCCTGGCTGTCCTAGAACTCACTCTATAGACCAGGCTGGCCTCAAACTCAGAAATCCACCTGCCTCTGCCTCCCAAGTGCCAGGATTAAAGGCGTGCGCCACCACTGCTCAGCCTGAAGGCAAGGTTCTAACATGGCTGTCATCAAATCTCTCCAATCTTTTGGAACTATACCATTTTGAGTGGCATAGTTATTATGTATGTTTTACATATGGTGAATATAAGCCATAGGTTGTTACTGTTTTCTCTTTAAGTTTTGTGCCATGTGGACCACAATTCAAATTTGTAATAACCTTGTGGATTTTGTTCATCTGATTCAATTCCCTTATCAAGGTAGGAAAATAATTTAGGTTTTTTAATGGATATAGACTGCCTTTTTGCAGTCTTGTCACAAGATAGTGCTGTAGGCTTTAGATTGGATTCATATGTAATATCTTCATGCTTCAGAGGATTTTCTAAATTTTGTTCTATTGTTTGTAACCTAACAAGAATTCTTGCAGTAGTTGCACTATCTAAGTCTGCTTTCCTCTGATCTATATTTAAAAGGATATACAAAATTGCAATCACTATTGAAAATATACTTATTTCTATGCTTATAGGTGAATATAAACTTATACAGGATCCAGATGCCCTGTGTCATTGTGTTTTTCTCTATTTTTAACACAGAAAATGTTTTCTTATAGATAGATAGATAGATAGATAGATAGATAGATAGATAGATAGAGTGGTATGCTATTGGAAAAGGCACTAGCCATCAGACTCTGATCTCCACATACACTCACACCTGCAGGTTCATATGCCTATACCCACATTAACACCTACATATATTACACAAACATACACAAAAATGAAAAGAAAAAGAAAAATTATATATGGTAATATATACCTGAAATATCACCATTTAACTGCAGAAGGAGGAGAATCAGAAATTGAAGATCATTTTTTACTACATAGTGAATTTAAGGCAAGCCTTGGGTATGTGAAGCCATGACTCAGGTTGGATGGAAGAAATGAGAAGAGAAAAGGGGGGGACTCAATTACAGACTGCTATATGATTCAGTAACTTTACTCCAGAATTCTCATCCAAAAGAAATAAAAAATTATTACAGAAAAACTTTACCTAGATCCTGTGCTCCAGCTCCCACATGCCACCCACTCCCAGAGACAGCTTCACCGTCAGGAGTTCTGACACTCCCAGGCTCACATGTGAGTCCCCTAATACTGCCACAATACCAGGCCTAACTGAGAACCCCTGGGCTGAGAAGACATAGGACCTCCCACACTGCCAGCAACAGACCTCCATTCTGATTCACATCTGTGCCCAGGAGAATATCCTGTGGTCTAGTCTCCCCATACTCACTCCATCCACACCCAGAAACAGCTTAACCCCAGGAGTTCTGATACAGCCAGTCTCACAGATAAGGTGCTCCAGACCCACTTACACACCCAGAGACAGCCTGACCCAAGGAGACCCAACATAACAAGCCTCAGGAGGAACAGGCTCCTGTCAGAGACAGCAAGGCCATTTAACTCCACAGATAACCAGATGGTGAGAGGCAAGTGCAAGAACATAACAGAAACTAATGCCACTTGGCAACATCAGAACTCAGCTATCCCACCACAACAAGTCCTGAACACCCTAAAATGCCTGAAAAGCAAGATTCTAATCTAAAATCCCATCTCATAAAGATGATAGAGAACCTTAAGAAGGACATAAATAAATCTCTTAAAGAAATACAGAACACAATAAAACAGGTAGAAGCCCTTAAAGAAGAAACACATAAATCCCTTAAAGGAATACAGGAGAACACAATCAAACAGATGAAGGAATTGAACAAAACTGTGCAGGATCTAAAAATGGAAATAGAAGCAATAAGGAAATAACGAAGAAAGAACCCTAGCGATGGAAACCCTAGGAAAAAGCAGGAGTCACAGATGGAAGGGACACCAACAGAATATAAGAGACAGAAGAGAGATCCTCAGGCATAAAAGATACCATAGAAGACACTAACACAACAGTCAGAGAAAATACAAAGTGCAAAAAGGTCCTAACCCAAAACATCCAGAAAATTCAGGACACAATGAAAAGACCAAACCTAAGAATAATAGGTACAGAAGAGAGTAAAGATTCCCAACTCAAAGGGACAGTAAACATCTTCAGCAATGTTATAAAAGAAAACTTCCTTAACCTAAAGAAAGATGCCCATAAACATACAAGAATCCTACAGAACACTAAACAGATTGGGAAAAAAAAACCCTCCTCCCATCACATAATAATCAAAACACCAAATGCACAGAACAAAGACAGAAAATCAAAAGAGATAAGGGGGAAAAGGTAAAATAACATATAAAGGCAGAGCAATCAGAATTACATCAGACTTTGAAACAGAGACTCTAAAAGCAAGAAGATCTTGAGCAGATGTCATAGACCCTAAAGGAGCAAAAATGCCAGCCAAGGATACTATACCCAGCAAAAGTCTCAATCATCATAGATGGAGTAACCAAGCTATTCCATGACAAGCCCAAATTTAAACAATATCTTTCCACTAAACCAGCCTTACAGAGAATAATAGAAGAAAAACTCCAACACAAGGAGGGAAATGACACCCAAGAAAAACTAAGAAATCAATCTTCTCCTAACAAACCCAAAAGAAGAGAACCACACAAACATAATTTTGCATCTAACAACAAAGATAACATGAAGCAACAAACACTGGTCTTTAATATGTCTCAACATCAATGGACTCAACTCCCAACAAAAAGACATAGGCTAACAAATTGCATACATAAATGGGACCCAGGATTTTGCTGCATACAGGAAACACACCTCAGTGACAAAGACAGACACTACATCAGAGTAAAAGGCTAGAAAATTTTTTCCAAGCAAATGGTCCCAAGAAACAAGCTGGAATAACCATTCTAATATCCAATAAAATGGACTTTCAACCAAAAGTTATCAAAAATATGAGGAAGGTCACTTCATACTCATCAAAGGAAAAATCCACCAAGATGAATTTTCAATTCTGAACATCAAGGGAACCCACATCTGTAAAAGAAATGTTACTAAAGCTCAAAGCACAGGTTGAAACTCACACAATAATAGTGAGAGACTTCAACACCCCACTCTCATCAATGGACAGATCATGGAAACAGAAACTAAACAAAGACATAGTGAAACTAATGGAATTTATGAGTCAAATGGATTTAACAAATATGTGCAGAATATTTTACCCTAAAACAAAAGAATATACCTTCTTCTCAGTACCTCATGGTAACTTCTTCAGAACTGAACATATAATCAGACACAAAACAAGCCTCAATGGATACAAGATTGAATTAATCCCATAAATTCTATCAGATCACTAGGACTAAGGCCAGTATTCAAGAACAAGGAACAAAAAAAACAAAAACAAAAAAACAGAAAGACTTTACACATTGAAGCTGAACAACTCTCTTTGATAACTTGGTCAGGAAAGAAATAATGAAAGAAATTAAATACTTTCCAGAATTTAATGAAAATGAAGACACAGCATACCCAAACTTATGGGACACAATGAAAGCAATGCTGAGAGGAAAACTCATAGCTCTGAGGGTCTTCATAAAGAAATTGTAGAGATCATACACTAGCAGCTTAACAGCATATCTGAACGCTCTAGAATAGGAAGCAAATACACATAATAGGAGTAGATGGCAGGAAATAATCAAACTCAGGGCTGAAATCAACCAAGTTGAAACAAAGAGAACATACAAAGAATCAACAAAACTAGGGGCTGGTTCTTTGGGAAAATCAACAAGATAGATTAAACCCTTAGCCAAACTAACTAGAGGGCACAGAGACAGTACCACTTGATCTTAGCCAAAAGTCAAGAAGCAATCAGAGACAGTGTCCAAATTACAAAATCAGAAAGGAAAATGGGGAGATAACAACAGACACTGAGGAAACTCAAAAAAGTCATCAGATCCTACTACAAAAGCCTATACTCAACAAAACTGGAAATCTAGATGAAATGGATTATTTTTCTAGACAGATACCAGGTACCAAAAAATAAATAAGGACCAGATAAACTATCTAAACAGTCCCATAAACCTTAAGGAAATAGAAGCAGTTATTAAAAGTTTCCCAATCAAAAACATCCCAGGGTCAGATGGTTTCAGTGCAGAATTTCATCAGACCTTCAAAGATAGTACCAATACTTCTCAAACTGTTCCACAAAATAGGAACAGAAAGAATACTACCTAATTCATTCTATGAAGCCACAATTATGCTGACACCTAAACCACACAAAGACCCAACAAAAAAAGAACATGAGACCAACTTCCCTTATGGATATTAATGCAAAAATACTCAATAAAATTCTTGCAAACAGAATCCAAGAACACATCAAAATGATCATTAACCATGATCAAGCAGGCTTCATCCCAGGGATGCAGGGATGGGCCAATATTTAGAAATCTATCAACATAATCCACTATATAAAAAATTCAAAGAAAAGAAACACATAATCATCTCATTAGATGCTGAAAAAGTATTCAACAAAATACTTACCCCTTCATGTTAAAATCTTTGGAAAGATCAGGAATTCAAGGCACATACTTAAACATAATTAAAGCAATATACAGCAAACCAACAGCCAACATCAAATTAAATGGAGAGAAACTTGAAGCAATCCTACTAAAATCAGGGGTAAGACAAGGCTGTCCACTCCCTCCCTATTTATTCAATATATTACTCAAAGTTCTAGTTAGAGCAATTAGACAACAAAAGGAGGTGAAAGTGATACAAATTGGAAAGGAAGATATCAAAATATCACTATTTGCAAGTGATATGATAGTGTATATAAGAGGATCCCAAAAAATTCTACCAGAGAACTCTTACACCAGTAAACAACTTCAGCAAAGTGGCAGGATACAAAATTAACTCAAAAAATTGGTAGATTTTCTCTATACAAAGGACAAATGAGCTGAGAAAGAAATTAAGGAAACAACACCCTTCACAATAGTCACAACCAATATAAAGTATCTAGGCATAACTCTAACAAAGCAAGTGAAACATCTGTATGACAAGAACTTCAAGTCCCTGAAGAAAGAAATCAAAGATCTCTGAAGATGGAAAGATCCCCCCATGCTCATGGATTGGCAGGATTAATACAGTAAGAATGGCCATCTTACCCAAAGCAATCTACAGATTCAATGTAATCCCCATCAAAATTCCAACTCAATTGTTCACAGAGATACAAAGAGCAATTCTCCACTCCATCTGGAATAACAAAAAACCCAGGATAGCAAAAACTATTCTCCACAATAAAAGAATTTCTAGGGAAACCACCACCCCTCACCTCAAGCTGTACTACAGAGCAATAGTGATAAAACCACATGGTATTGGTACAGAGACAGGCAGATCAATGGAATAGAATTGAAGACCCAGAAATAAACCCGAACATCTATGGTCACTTGATCTTTGATGAAGAAGCCAAAACCATACAGTGGAAAAAATACAGCATTTTCAACAAATGGTGCTTGACCAACTGGCAGTCTGCATGTAGAAGAATGTAAATTGATCCATATTTATCTCCTTGTACAAAACTCAAGTCAAAAGTGGATCAAGGGCCTCTACATAAAACCAGATACGGTAAACCTAATAGAAGAGAAAGTGGAAAAGAGCCTTAAACACATAGGCATAGGGGAATATTTCCTGAACAGAACACCAATGGCTCAGGCTCTAAGATCAACAATTGACAAAGGGGATCTCATAAACTGAAAAGCCTCTGTAAGGTAAAGGACACTGTCAATAGGACAAAAGTGAAACATACAGATTAGGAAAAGATCTTTACCAACCCTATATCCAATAGAGAGCTAGTGTCCAAAATATAAAAAGAACTCAAGAAGTTAGATTCCCAAATCCAAATATCCCTATTAAAAATAGGGTACACAGCTAAACAAAGAATTCTCAACTGAAGACTCTTGAATAGCCAAGAGGCACCTAAAGAAATGGTCAACTTCCTTAGTCATCAGGGAAATGCAAATCAAAATGACCCTGAGATTCCACCCTTCACAAATCAGAATGGCTAAGATCAAAAACTCAGGAGACAGCAGATGCTGGCAAGGATGTGGAGAAAAAGGAACACTGTTCCATTGCTGGTGGGATGGCAGATCCTCAAAACATTGGAAATAGCTCTACCTGAAGACCCAGGTATACCACTCCTGGGTGTATACCCAAAGATTCTCCAACAGATAACAAGGACATGTGCTCCACTATGTCTATAGCAGCCTTATTTATAATGAAAAGAAGCTGCATACAGAAAATATGGTACATTTACACAATGGGATACTACACAGCTATTAAAACTGCAGACTTCACAAACTTTGAAGGAAAATGGATGGAACTAGAAAATATCATCCTGAGTGAGGCAACCCAGACCAAAAAGGGCATACATGTTATATGCTCACTGATAAGTGGATAGTAACACAAAAGCTCAGAAAGCCAATGATACAACTCAAAGACCATATGAAACTTAATGAGAAGGAAGGCCAAAATGTGGATGCTTCAAACCCACTTAGAAGGGGGAACAAAATAATAATGGGAGGCACAGGGAGGGAGAAACCTGGGTGAGTGGGGGTAGAGGAAGGAGAAAATGGAGCCAGGACCATGTAAGGGAAAAGACAGGATAGAAATCCAGAGGTTTAGGAGAATAAATAGAAATAATTAGCAGTGAAGGGTGGGGAACTAGAGGACCACTAGAAAGTCCCAGACACCAGGAATGCAAGAGGCTTCCAGGTCCCAATGGGGATGACATTAGCCACAATACCCAACAAAAGGGAGCTAGAGCCTGAAGAGACCAGCTCCAGTAGAAAGACATGGACCCCAGTGAAGGGATGGGGTCACCCACCCATCAAAAAAATTTTACCCACAATTGTCCTGTCTAAATAAATGCAGAGACAAAAAACAGCAGAGGCTGGATGAAAGGCCATGAGAAGCCGCCCCACCCTGCAAACCATTCCATCCACAGACACCAAACCCCAACACTACTGCTAATGCCAAGATGTGCTTGCAGCCAGGAGCCTGGTATGGCTGTCCTCTAAGAGAGTCTGCCAGAATCTGATTTAGACAGATGCAGATACTCACAAACATCCATTGGTCTGAGCCCAGGGACCCCAGTGGAAGAGTTAGAGGAAGGACTGAAGGAGTTGAAGGGAATTGCAACCCCATGGGAAGAACAATAGTATCAATTAACTGGACATCACAGAGCTCCCAGGGATTAAACCACCAACCAAAGAGTATATATATGTAGCAGAGGACTGCCTCATCTGACATCAGTAGAAGGGGATGCACTTGGTCCTGTGGAGGCTTGCTCCCACAAAGAGAAGGAATGATAGAGGTGTGAGGTTGGGGGTGGATAGGTGGGTGGGTGGGGAAGCACCCTCTTAGATGCAAAGGGGAAGGAAAGTGGGAGGGGAGACTTGGGAGGGTGATAACATTTGAAATGTAAACAAATAAAATGATTAATAAATTTTTAAAAAAGGAAAAAAGGAATTAAATCATCTATTTGTGTATATAGTATCACTACAAGACAGTACATCTTCATTGGTAAACAGAAAATCTGCTCTATAGGGTGGGTTAATGCCCAGGAATTGTTATTTTAATTTAATAATGACAGGAAACGTATATCAGCTGAATGAATTAATTCTGAGATGAGATTTCTGAAAGCCTTGCAATTCAGATTTATCCATCAAAGACCATGCAGTACAATGTGTCACTTCCAGAATGTCATTTGTATGCTTTTAGCTTTTCCTTCTAACACAATAAGACAAAATGGCAGCTTATAGATTAGAAAAGGATCTTCACCATCCCCTGCATCTGACAAGGAGCTAATATCCAAAATTTATAAAGAACTCAAGAAGCTAGACATCAACAACCCAAGTAGCCCAATTGAAAAATGGAGTACAGAGTTAAACAGAATTCTCAACAGAGGAATCTCAAATGACCAAGAAGCACTTGCAGAAATGTTCAAAGCCCTTAGTCACCAGAGAAATACAAGTCAAAACAACTATAAGGTTCAATATTACACCCATCAAAGTGGATAAGAACAAAAACTAAAGAGATAGCACATGCTGAAGAGGATGTGGAGCAAGGGGAACATTCCTCTATTGCTGGTGGGAACACAAACTTGTACATCCAGTTTGGAAATCAATTTGGCAGTTGTTCAGAAAACTGGGAATAGTTCTACCTCAAGACCTAACTATACCACTCATGAGAATACACCCAAAAGATGCCCTACTATGCCGCAGGGACACTTGTTCAACTATGTTCATGTAGCTTTATTAGGAATACCCAGAAACTGGAAACAACCTAGACATTCCTCGGCTGAAGAATGGATGTGGTACATCTGCACAATGGAATTCAATTCAGTTATTAAAAATGAAGACATCATGAATTTTGCAGATAGATGGATGGAACTTGAGAATATCATCCTGAGTAAGGTAACCCAGACCCAAAAGGACACGCATGATAAGTACTCGTGTATAAGTGTATATTAGCCATAAAATACAGGATGCCTGTATTACATTCCACATACTCAAAGAAGCTAAACAAGAATAAAGGCCCAAGTGAAGATGCTTGAATTTCACTTAGAAGGGGGAATAAAATAGTGGTAGGAGGCAGACAGAGGGATGGAACTGTGTGGGAGAAGGGAAGAGGAGAAGGGAAGGAATGTGAGGATCAGGATCAGGTGTGGGGAGAGACAGGAAAGATGACCAGATAACCATAAAAATAAATGGAAATCTGTAACTGACAGGGTGGAGGTGAGGGAACATCAAGGGGATGGGCCAGAGACCAGAGATGGGGGAGGCTCCCAAGAATCAATGGGAGTGACTTTAGCTGAGACTCACAGTAGTGGCGATATGGAACCTGAAAATGGCACTTCCTGTAGCCAGGCAGGAACCCGAGTGGAGCAATAAGGACACCAACCCACCAACAAAACATTTAACCCAAAATTTATCCTGTCTGCAAGAAATTCAGGGGTGGGGTTGAGTCAGGAGATGGAACAGAGACTGGAGGAATAGCCAAGGAGAGCTAAATAACCAGCACAACTAAAGGCCTATCCATGGGCAAGCACCGGTTCCTGACACTATTAATGATACTATTATGCTTGCAGACAGGAACCTAGCATGGTTTTCCTCTGAGAGTCTCCACCCAGCAGCTGACTCAGATAGATGGAGGGACCCACAGCCAAACAGTTGATGGAACCTGGAGACTCTTATGGAAGAGTTGGAGAAAAGATTGAGGGCCCCAAAGGTGATAGGAATGCCACAGGAAAACCAACAGAGATCTGGACCATTGGGGTCTCTCAAAAACTGAACCACAAACCAAAGAACATATTCAGGCTGTATTAGACTCCATGCACATATGTAGCAGATGTGCAGCTTAGTCTTCATGTGGGTCTAGAAAAACTGGAGCAGGGGCTATCCCTAAAGCTGCTGCCTGTCTGTAGAATACTTTCTTCCAGATGGGCTGCCTTGTCTGGCTTGAGTGGGAGAGGATATACCTAGCTCTTCAGATACTTAATGTGCCAGTGTGGTGGTTTGAATATGCTTGGCCCAGGTAGCAGCACTATTAGAAGGTGTGGCCTTCATGTAGGAAGTGTGTCACTGAGGGAGTGGGCAATGAGACTCTCCTCCTAACCATGTGGGAGACAGTCTTCTAGTTCCCTTCAGAATATGACGTAAAACTTTCTGCTCCTTCAGCACCATGCCTACCTGGACACTGCTGTGCTTACTGCCTTGATGATAATGAACTGAACATCTGAATCTGTCCTTTGTGAGAGTTGCTTAGGTCATGGTGTCTCTTCACAGCAATGGAAACCCTAACTAAGACAGTCAGGGTAGGGAAATACCCAGGTGAGACCTCAATTCTCCCAGAGGAGAAGAGGAGGGGGAGGTGGAAGGGGGCAGTGATTGGGATGTAAAGTGAATAAATAAATTTTTTAAAGGGAAAAAAATGAAGCCAGGAGGTGGTGGCACATGCCTTTAATCCTAGCACTCCAGAGACAGGGGCAAGCAGATTTCTGTGAATTCAAAGCCATCCTGGCCTATAGAGAGAATTCCAGAACAGCCAGAGAATACAGAGGAACTCTGTCTTGAAAGACAAAACTAAAACAAAATTTTAGAAGTTGACATTATTAAGTATAAAAAACATAAAATATATAAGAAGAAAGTGAGAACAATTGTAATGGTTAGTTTTAATTGTATTCTAGAATCACTTGACAAGAGAATCTCAATGAAGAATTTGTTAGGATTTATTGGCTTAGGAGAGAGAGATTTTTTTTCTTATCTGAGTTAATTGAGAATGAAAGATCCACCCTGAATATGGGCAGCATTATCCTAGAACTAAATAAGTGTAGATGCAGAAAAATAAGACAAATAAGGCCTTTCCTTCCCAACTAGCTTTTGGTCTTGATGTTTCGTCACAGCAACAGTAACACTAAGACAGTGGGTAATTTATATGCAAATGAAATTTACTTGGCTCTTGGTTCTGAGGGCTAAAAAGTCAAGTACCAAATTGCTAGCATTTTCTGAGTATCATTGTGCATCTTCCCATGACAGATGATAACAAGGCAATAATTTACAAAATTTGTATTTATAGCAATCAAATTATTGCAATAATTCATCTATCATCACGATAATAATATTAATAATTTACTATATGAAAGTATTTGAGAATGAATTACTTTTTATTAGTCATTTTATTCATTTATATTTCAAATGATAACCTCCTTACCACTTACTCCTCCACAAACTCCCATCCCATCCTCCTTCTTCCCCCGCCCCTTTGCTTCTATTATTACCAATATCATTACACAGTGAATTAAGTTTTCAATATGAATATTTAAAAACATTTAAAACAGTCCTGATGTTTCATGTCATCTTCACAGTATTCACAAATATTATATATGTATATGCTATATACATATATAATAATGTATATCATACATACATACTATATATAATATGTATAAACATTAAACAAAAAAAGAAAAAAGGTCAAAAAATGGTTTTAGGGCTAGAAAGCTGGCTCAGTCAATAAGCCATGCAAGCAAGTGGACAAGAGACCACAAAGTAACTAAGCATGGCACCCTGAGATTAAATCTCAATACAGAGAAGGTAGGGACAAGAAGCTCTCTAGAACTAACTAGCCTGCCAGTCTAGCTGAATTGGTGATCAGTACAGTGAGAGACCCTGTCTTTAAAAAAAAAAGTAGAAAGTTATGTTAGGTACTTTTCTATTGTTGTGATAAAGCACCATGACCAAAGCAACTTATAGAAGAAAAAGTTTATTTGAACTTACTGTTTTATAGGGATGAGCATTCATCACCATCATGATGAAGGAAGCATGGCATCAAGCAGGACTGGGACTGGAGAAGCAAGCTGGGAGCTCATATTTATTTAAAAACAAAAAAAACTTTATGTGTATGAATGTTTTGCCTGCATTTTTGTGTCTGGTGCCCTAGGAGGTCAAAAAGAGGCATAGAATTCCTTTGAATTGGAGTTACAGGTAATTGTGAGACATCATGAGGATTCTGGTAAATGAAACCAAGTCCTTTGTGAGAAGAGAAAGTGTTCTTAACTACTGAATGGTAGTGTATGCATACAATCCAGTACTTGGGAGAATGAAACAAGAAGATTGAGTGAGTGATATAGTTCTGGGATGTAGTGTGCTATGATGACTGGCTGTCCACTGTTCAGCATTTGTATGGTAACTTTCCAGATGAGGGGGAGCACCATATTGCTTAGTGGTCAATACTAGACAAAGAGAAGCTAAAAATTGCCATGATGGTAAAAAAAGAAAGATTACATATCAATTGGGTAAGCTTATATCTTTAACCCATGAGGAAAAACAAACAGAAAGAAAACCAAATCATGTACAAGTGAATAATGTTTCACTTTATTATGAACATATATATGACAATACCATAGAATAATACACTTAATGACATTGTAGTCATCTTAGTTTGTGTAAATATATTTTATAATGTTCTCACAAAAATAAAATCACCTATTGATGAGTCTCTTAAAACATAATAACCTCATTAAACAACAGATAATGTATTAAACATAAAGAACAGAAATTATGTTTGATACCACCATTGATAAAAAAAAACAAATGGAGAAAATCAGTATCAACAATGTTGATTCTTTAAATTGTCATGCTTGCCATAATGGTGCACTTGAGAGGCAAAAGCAAGTGGATATCTGTGAGTTTGAGGCCAGTGTTGCCTACATAATGATTTCTAGGCCTATTAGGGATACATGGTAAGATTCTGCCTCAAAAAGAAGTAAATATGATCCATCAAAATCTTTAAAACACCTAATACCCTGATAATATAAACCCAACCACAATGTAAAAGGCTTTTCAGAAATAAATTTAATGAATATAAATGTAAGAACATTCAAGAACATACTATCATAAAAATCCACAAATGTCCCTGTAGTATATGATGACAATGGTGGTTTGAATGAGAATAACCCTACAGGTTCGTATGTATAAATATTTGGTCCACAATTAGTGGAATTGTTTACAAAGAGTTGCAGAGTGTCCTGTTGAAGGACATATGTCAATGGAGTCAGGCTTTAAGGTTTCAAAGAGCCCCTGCCATTCCCAGTTAAGCTCTCTCTAATCGCAGTTTTGTTTCCAGATGTAAGCTGTCAACTACCACTGCAATACCATACCTGCCTGACTGCCACCATTATTCTTGCCATGATGCTCAAGGACTCACCTTCTGAAACTGTAAGCCACAACAAACAATTCCTTCAGTAAGATTCCTTGGTTGTGGTGTCTTTTCACATCAATAGAAAAGTACCTAAGACGATGACAAAAGGTATCATGGGAACTCAAACTTGTTTCAACATCTTAAAACATATTAATAAGGTAATCTACACTAATAAACATAAAACCATAGAGTTAACCTCAATAGATAGTTTTATATTTTGATTTTGGTATGTAGGAACTTGAAACAATGGCATAGAAATCTAAGTGATACTGTCATATGATGTTCTACATACAATTTTTTTTTAATTCTTTTTATTTGTCTGCAAGTGCTTTGTCTGAATAAGTGTGCCTGGTGTCTGTGTATGCCAGGAAAGGATATTGAATATTCTAGGACTGGAGTTACAGATGGCTGTGAGCTGCCATGTCAGTGCTCAGAATTGAACCTAGGTCCTCAGAAAGAGCAGTCAGTCCTCTTAGGCACTGAGCCATCTTCCCAGTCCCTCAAACACAAGGATTTTAAGATGCATCAAGGTAAAAAGAAAGAATAAAATGAAAAACTCGTAAAATTTGAATGAGGTCTTGGAAGTGGATAAGAAAAATGTAGGCTGCATAGGAAAATGAATAGAGTAGGTTTTCCTACATCTACAAATGTGGCAGTTTAGAATTTCAAATGTTTTTCCATTGATTTAATGTAAGGGAATATTATTGAAAAAAATTAAGTCCATATTTTACTTAAAACCCTCTTTCACAAAATAAGAAAAATAAATTATATCAAAAACAGAAATTTTATTGCTTATTAGTTCCAACATGCCTTTAAATTGTACAACCTACTCTGTATCTGTGATGGTTAATTTTTTCAACTTAAAACAATCTAGAATCAACCATAAAACAAACACACATGTAAAGGATTACTTATATCAGGTTAAACTTTAGGTTAACTGAACTGAAAATGTAGCTGATAGAGCTTCTTATTCTTTGAAAGTAAACACTTAGAAAAGTGCTCCCCCTTGATTCATCACACAGGAGTGGATATAGCTATAGATTAAGGTGGTCAAGCTACATTTTATGGTGGCAGCAAAAATAGCAGGAATCATCCATATGATAGCAGTTCATAGACATTAAAAGAAGCAAGATTGAGGGAATATTAGGGTCTTACTCTTGAGAGGGTATTGTGTGAAACTACAAAGTCAAAGCCTACTTTGCAGTGCTGATTACAGGATATTGAAGATTCCACACAGTGGGCTGTCTGCCAGAGAACACTGAAGTCACAGTGACCCATGCCTAAACCAAACTCTATGTGTACTACAGGAAGCATAGCTGGATGTGGGGAGTATCTAAGCCTTTTGAAGCTCAAATGATTCTAACACAAAGTCTAGATGCTAAGCATATGACAGAAGGACTTAGTATGTACCCTGTAAAATTTTTTGTATTGCTTTGGTTCTATTTTGCATTCTATGTCCTAACACTTCCATTTTGGAATATTAACCCTTACCTTGTGATACTGTATGCAACTTTGTTATTATTATTTTCATTGTTGTTGTAGTTTGGAGACAGGGTTTCTCAATGTAGACTGACTGTCCTAGATCTCACTCTGTAGATCAGGCTAGCCTTTAATTTAGAGCTTCACCTGCCTCTGCCTCCCAAGAATTAGGATTAAAGGCATAGGCCATAATACCAAGTATGAAGCTTGAGTTTTCTTTTAATATTAAGATATTTCTTTGAGCCTAAAGAGAGACTTTAGACTTTTAAAGTGTGGGAACAGTCAAAAACTACAGAGATTTTGGAAGCTAGACTAAATTATTATTTGCATTATGAGATGGCCTTAAATCTATAGAGACAAGGAGAAGGTTTTAGCATAAGTATGATCTGTTTGTATGTCATGTTACCAGAAATTAGACTTCTAATACTTAATATTGAGTGTCAAGTTGATATAATCTACTATCAAGCATTCAACAAACCTCTGAACATACCTGAAAGTAATTGACTAAATTCCATGAGTCTCTGGACAAGCCTGTGATAGATTTTAAGTTAGTTTAAAGTGGAAAAATCCATCATGAATTTGGGCACCAACATACCATGGGATTGAGTAGAAAACTACACAAAATAGAGAAAGCTTGCTGAACATGAGTGTTCACCTGACTGTGTCTTGTGGCTTTAGATGTAATATGATCAGCTACCTTTGTTACATAATTTTCCTGCCATGATAGACTGGACTCTGAACTCTGAGGCAAAATAAGCCACCTGCTTCTGTCAGGTCATTTGATCATAGCAAGTAGAAAAGCAACTACTATAATAACAAATGTTCTTCATAGTGACCTCTGTAATTCCCGATTATATTTGTAAAACCAGAGAGATATGTGTGAGTTTAAGGTAACATGAAAAATTCTATTTTCCACTTTGTCTTGAACATAGATATTATGGTATTCTACAAATACAAATATAATAATGAATGCACGATAGGCATTATGGTACATGACTTTATTTCCTGTACAGGGGAGGCAAAGGCAGGTGAATTTCTGTGTGTTTGCAACCAGTTTGGTCTAAGTATCAGCCAAGGCTACATAGTGAGACACTGTCTCAAAAAATTAATTCATCACTAGTTTAATAATCACATAGCACAGGCTATATGACCATAGGATTTCTATCAGTATGAATTCTCTTTTGTATATTAAGATTTTTTTTTCTTTATTTGACAAAACAATTTCTGGCAGACTGTTTATATCATAAATTTCTAATGCTGAGGAACAGGCACATGTTGGTCATAGTCCTTCCTATGGGCTTTATGTACATTTTTGCTAGAATCAATTATTTAATTAAATACTTCATATTCATGTTTTCACTCCTGTATGAATTCTTTTATTTATTTTTTTGAAATTAATTTTTTATTGGATATTTTATTTACATTTCAGATTTTATTCCATTTCCCGCCCACCCAAAAAACTCCCTATCCCAAACCCCCTCTTCGTGCTTCTATGAGGATGTGCCCCCACCCACCCACTCCCTCCTCCCTGCCTTTGAATTCCCTCACACTGGGGCATCCAGCCTGTATGAATTCTTTTAAATTAAGCAAATTGGTAGCCATTTATTATCATTTTCTCTGGCTGAATTTAAAATGTTTTTAATGAATCATGTATAGGGGTTCTTGCACCCCATTTTGTGTAACTGTTTGGGGATGTTATACAAATTTTAGGAGCTAGACTTTAGCTGAAGTAAGTTCTGTGTATAGGGTCATGAGACACATCTCCCTTGCTCCTATTCTCAACTTCCTGTCCATTATAAAGTGAACACCTCTGTCCTTACAGATACCTACCCCTAACACCGTGATAATCCCAATGAATATAGAATTAACTCTCTAAGTCCATGAGCCCAGAAAAATTTATCTTCTTTCTTATTTTTATGTCAGGTATTTGATTATATTGGAGAAATTTAGGTAGAGAATCTCTCCACTGTTTCTATGATCATAGGATTTTATCAGTATGAATTCTCTTTTGTATGATAAGATTTGCTTTTTTTTTTGACTAAAGGCTTTCTTTGGGGGTACTATTCATGCAAAATTTCCACAAGTATAAATTCACTGATATGTCCTAGGGTTTGTCTCACATCTAGAATCTTTTTTTGTAGAATCTTTCCTGAATTACTTATACATAAAGACCTTCCCTATAATAGTGATTCTGAGTCACTTGGCAGTGCATACTAATAGTCTTATCAATTTTCTTATATTTATAATAAACTTTAAAACTAATATGGATATTCAAATTTTATCAAATTGATCAAGCACTGTAAGGGCATTATTGCATTTTTTTACTAAAAATATGAGAAAAAAACAGTATGAGTTCTCTGAAATATAATAAAAACAAAATAAAGTTTAAATATTTCTAATATTTCTTACATTCACCAAGTTCTCAACAGTATGACTTCTCTATTAAGCAATTCACAAAGAATAGAGACAGGTAAATATTTAATACACTAACATCCTTATTGGCAGTATAACTTAAGTTTTGTGAGAACTCAATTACATATAAAGACTTTCTTGTACTGCATACAATCAGGAAATTTTTGAAATGTGTGAATGCAAAGGTGTTTCATATATTACCTACAGTTCATGAAAATGTTACTGTATTTCTTACATATATGAGTCCTCATATCAGTATGAATTCTCCACTACATAATAAAAAATTAACTCTGAGGATCCATGCACATTAAATTTATTACTTTTCTCACTGGTATAAATATTCTCATATTTAATAATTTATCACATACAGTAAAGGATTTCCCATATTCCTATCATTCATAACAATACACAGTATGAATTCTCTCATTTTCAGAACAAATTCAACTAGCTTAATAAATGTTCCAGCTTTCTTATTTTCAGAGGTTTTCTTACCCAGTATGAATCCTCAGATACTAACTATTTAAAAAGATGACTTTTTTCTCATGTTCTTAATATTTATGGTTTCTCACTAAGATAAACATATTATGTTCTGGTAAAGACTGGTTAAATATAAATATGTTTTCAAATTCTTTCATTCTGTCATTGTGGTTTTTTTGACCAGTATGAGTTCTCTGATGTTACGTGCATTGCTATCCACTACTACAGATCATTCAATATTCTTTATTACCACAAAAGTTTTAATCAGAAGAAATTTTCTCTCAGTTCTAGAAGAGCTTTATGTGTGATATTAAATACAGAGACATCCTATAATGAATTACATAACAGAGAATATTTACACATGATTGTATAACATTATAAGGATGATTTAAAGTAAAACATTTCTTCCAAATCCAGTTAATACAATTTCATAATTCCTTTTTTGTTGTTGTTGTTTTAAGTTAGGTCTTGCTACATATTTCAGGTTGGATTTGAACTTCTGGTCCTTCTCTCTTATCCTTCCAAGTGCAGAGGTTATAGGTATGCCCCCACCAAACATCTATTTTTAGTCATTTAAAAATATGTGTTTTAGTTACATTTCTATTCCAGTGATAAATACTATCTCCAATGCAAATTGTAAGAGAAAGTCTTTAACTGAGCTTGTGGGTTTAGAGAGTTGGGGTCCAGGATGATTGAGCAAAGGTATAAGAGCAGGAACAGATAAGACCTCACATCTGAACCTGCAAGCAGGAGGCAGAGAACATACTAGAAATAGTGGGATTCTTTTGAAACATCAAAGCTCACCCCCAATGACATATCTCCAACAGGACCATAATCAGTAATCCTTCCTAAACAGTGCCAACAATCAAGAACAAAGCATCCAAATATAAGTGCCCATGCAAGTCATTCAGTTACCATATTACAACCTCCACAACATGAGAGCCTTACAGGCAAAGTTATTATTTCTTGATATGTTTTTAAATTCCTTGTTGACATATATACTGCCTATCCATAATAATAATGGGTTGGTTCAAGCTTATATTTGTCTTTATTTCTGTGATAAAACATCATGAGCAAGGCAACACATATAAGGAAGGGGTTATTTGGCCAAAAGTTACAGAAAATTAAGAGTCCTTCATGGCGGGGAAGTGTAGCATCAAACAACAGGCATGGTAGCTGGAACAGGATGCTGAGAAACTCACATTTTAAAACTGCAAGCATAACGTAGAGAAATAAAACTAGAATTGGTATGAGTCTTTACACTCTCATAACCTGCCTCCACTGACATGTGCCTTGCAAAGAAAGTTGAATCTTTTAATCTTCTCTAAACAGCACTACCAACTGAGACTGAAATGTTTAAATGCCTAAGACTACACGGGACATTTTTCATTCAATCCCAATGATGTCCTTTATATTTGTTGCACTAAAGTGGACTAAATTAGCTAAAATATTAAAATCAAATAATGTGGAAAAGCATTTGTATTCATTTTCATGCCTATTTACCACATGTGTGGTGACACAAAATAAAAAATAACAAAAATAACAAATTCAGTCTTTCACCGTTATTAGAAGAAAAAATTATGAGATCAGTAGATTAATAAGGCTATATTCCTTCTCAAGGCATAAAAGGAGATTATGTCCCTTGTCATGTCAAGATTCTGCTGAACACCATTATTTCTTACAACTGTATCATTCTATTCTATGCTTCAATTTTACATAGCTGTCTACTTGATCTATATCTTCTGACTTTATAAGGATACTTATCCTTGGATTTAGTGAGCATCATAGTAAACAAAGATAATACCATCTTAATATCTTTAACATAATTATATATGCAAATGCCCTTTTCCACATACGTAACATTTTAAAAGTATTCTAGTGCATAGACAGACCATATTGAGAAATGCCATTTGGAATGGTAAAACATTAAATAAGATTCAGTGATTCTTTTTTATTTATTTATTAAGTTATTTCATTTATTTACATTCCAAATGTTCCCCCCTTCCTGGTCCTCCCTCCAAGAGTTCTTCACCCCATTTCCCCTCCCCTTTGTCTCTGAGAGCCTACTCCCCAATCCAACTACCCATTGATCCCTCCTCATGCACCCATCTACCACCACCTTACCCCCAAGCATCTTCCTTCCATGGTTCATCAAGTTTCTACAGGATTAGCCACATTGTCTCCCACTGAGGCCAGAAAGGGCAGTACTCTGCTATATATACACGCCAAGAGCTACAAACCAGCCCATATATGTTCTTTGGTTGGTGGCTTAATCTCTGTGAGCTCTGAGGAGTTTGGGTCAGTTGATACTGTTGTTCTTCCTATGGGGTTGTCATTCCCTTCAGCTCCTTCAATCCTTTCCCTAACTCTTCCATAGAGGTCCCTGACCTTGATCCAAAAGTTGGCTGTAAATATCTGGATCTATCTCAGTCAGCTGCTGGTAGAGCATCTCAGAGGACAACCATGCTAGGCTCCTGCCGGCAAGCACAACATGGCATCAGTAATACGGTCAAGGTTTGGTACCTACACATGGGATGTATCCCAAGTTGGGCTAGTCACTGGGTGGCCTTTTCTTCAGTCTCTGCTCCATTTTTGTCCCTGCATTTCTTTTAGACAGGAACAATTCTGGGTCAAAAATTTTGAAGATGCATGGGTGGCCCTATCTCTCCACTGGGGACCCTATCTATCTACTAGAGGTTGACTCTTCAGATTCTATCTCCCCACTGTTAGGCATTTAAGCTAAGGTCTTCCCCATTGAGCCCTGGGAGCCTCTCATATCTCAGGTCTCTGGGAATTTCTAGAGGTTCTCTCCACTCCCAGCACACACATCCCCCACAGCTACATAATTCCATTCATTCTCCTGGCCCTCTGGGCTTCTTTCCTATCTTTCCCTATATATGATCCTGCCCCTCTTCTTTCTCTCCTCTCTCTCATCCAGGTCCCTCCCTCCCTCTGCATTCCATGATTATTTAGTTCCCCCTTCTAACTGGGATTGAAGCATTCTCACTTAGTCCTTCCTTTTTTGTTTCTTTTTTATTGACTATTTTATTCATTTACATTACAAATGTTATCCCATTTTCAAGTTTCCCCTCCAGAAAACCGATCCCATCCTCCCTCCCCCTGCTTCTATTAGAGTGCTCCCCCATCCACCTACGCACTCCTGCCTCCCTGCCCTGGCATTCCCTTACACTGGGACATCAAGCCTTCCCAGGACCAAGGGCCTCTCCTCCCACTGATGTCTGACAAGGCCATCCTCTGCTACATATGCGACTGGAGCCATGGGTCCTTCCATGTGTACTCTTTGGTTGGTGGTTTAATTGCTGGGAAGTCTGGAGGGTCTGGTTGGTTGACATTGTTGTTCTTCCTATGGGGTTGCAAACTCCTTCAGCTCCTTCATTCCTTTCTCTAACTCCTCCATTGAGAATTGAGTCCAATAGTTGGCTGGAAGGATCCACCTCTGTATTTGTCAGGCTCTGCCAGAGCCTCTCAGGAGACAGCTATATCGGGCTTCTGTCAGCAAGCACTTCTTGGCATCTGCAATAGTATCTGGGTTTGTTGTCTGTATATGGAATGGATCCCCAGGTGGGGCAGTCTCTGGATGGCCTTTCCTTCAGTCTCTGCTCCACAGTTTGTCTTTGTATTTCCTCCCTTGAGTATTTTGTTCTCTCTTCTAAGAAGGACTGAAGCATCCACACTTTGGTCTTCCTTCTTCTTGAGCTTCATGTGGTCTGTGAATTGTATCTTGGGTATTCCAAGCTTTTGGGCTAATAGTCACTTATCAGAGAGTGCATATCATGTGTGTTCTTTTTAAACTTCATGTGTTCTGTGAGTTGTATCATTGGAATTCTGTGTTTTTTGGCTAATATTCACTTATCAATGAGTACATACTATGAATGTCATTTTTGTGTCTGGGTTACCTTGCTTTTATGATGATATTTTCTAGTTCCAACCAGTTGCCTGAAAAATACATGATGTCCTTGTTTTTAATAGCTGAGTAGTATTTCATTGTGTAAATGAACCACATTTTCTTTTTCCATTCTTCAGTTGATGGACATCTGGGTCATTTCCAGCTCCTGGCTATTATGAATAAAGCTGCTATGGTGCTAATGAAGCACATACCTTTGTGGTATAGTGGAACATCTTTGGGGTATATGCCCAAAAGTATAGCAGGAACTATTCCAGTTTTCTGAGGAACAGCCAGAGTGGTTGTACCATTTTGCAATCCCACAAGCAATGGGGGAGTGTTCCCCTTTCTCCACATCCTCACCAGCATGTGTTGTCACTTGAGGTTTTATCTTAGCTATTCTTATTGGTGTAAGGTGGAATCTCAGGGTCATTTTGATTTCCAGTTCCCTGATGACTAAAAACTTTGAAAATTTCTTCAAGTGCTTCTCAGCTATTTGAGATTCTTCTGTTCTGAATTCTCTGTTAGCTCAGTACCCCACTTTTTAATTGGGATATTTGGATTTTGGAGTCTAATTTCTTGAGTTCTTTATACATTTTGGGTATTAGACCTCTATTAGATGTAGGATTATGTAAGATTTTTCCCAATCTGTAGGTTGCAGTTTTGACCTATTGATAGTACCCTTTTCCTTAAGAAACTTTTCAGTTTCATGAGGTCCCATTTGTCAATTGTTGATATTAGAGCCTGAGCCATTGGTATTCTGTTCAGGAAATTTCTCCTGTGCCAATGCATTCAAGGCTATTTTCTACCTTCTCCTCTATGAGATTAAGTGTATCTGGTTTTATGTTGGGGTCCTTGATCCACTTCAACTTGAGGTTTGTACAAGGTAATCAATATGGATCAAATTGCATTCTTCTACATGCAAACCACCAGTTAAACCAGTATCATTTGTTGAAGATGCTGTCGTTTTTCCCATTAGATGGTTTTGGCTTCTTTGTCAAAGATCAAGTGTCCATAGGTGTGTGGGTTTCTTTCTGGATCTTAAATTCTATTCCATTAATTGATCTGTCTGTCTCCGTACCAATACCATGTGACTATCACTATGGGCATATCCTACCTCTAAGTTATTGTATCAAATCTTTCTCTGATTTGTCAGTTTGTCTGCCTATCAATTAGACATTGTTGTTTGGGATGAGACATGTGTACTAAAAGCATGTCTATTTTCCAGCAAGATGAATTAAATGTGTTTACTAAGGACATGTCTATATTCCAGCCAGAGGGACTAAAGATGTGTGTCATGTCTGAATTCCAGCTAGATCACATAGACATAGAAGGTCTTTGGATGTGATCTCTTTCCAAAACAGTCATGTTGCCAGAACAAAATTTCTCGACATTTAAATTTTTAATAGTGATACTCTAACACTGTTGTTTCATTATTATGAAAAATACTGATGTGCTAATCCAAGCAATAGAACATTAGGATCACTGATCAATTACTTTTAAAGCTTGATATGTATATAATATACCCCTTAAAGGCTCTGTATTAGTTGTCTTTCTATTGCCGTGATTAAACACCATGACCAAGACAATATATAGAAGAAATTTAGAGCCCACGATGGTAGAACAGATGGAAGCAGATATAAAAGCTGAAGCTGGAAGCTGAAATCTCACATAATACAGAGCCCCAGTGTTTTTCCATTTTCCTTTAAATCTTTTCTGGTGTTTTGGTGTATCCACCAGAGAATACTGCTTAGACATGGATTCAAGCCAATAGAAGGGTTTATTAGCTGAGTGTTTGGAATCTCAGTGTATCTTTATGCCTTTCTTAGGGTGATCTTTTAAGCACAAAAAAAAACATGTTCTGGGTTGACATACTTCACTTAACAAGAACACTCAGCAAGAGGAATTACAGAAGCCAAAAAGCAAGGCTAGTACATTTAGAGATATGGGTTCCCAAGCCAGATAAGGGATGGTAGAGCATTGCCCATACCCCAGACATCTCTCAAAGCAGAACTCAGAGAGCATGGCAAGAGTGAGGTCACTCCCTATGCAAATAAGGCTTTGGTCTACCCAGCTTGATAAATACAAAGGCCGTATCATGATAAAGCCAGGTAAGTTTCTGTTTCCCTGCCAGAGAACTGGCTTTTCAGAAATCATATGACCAGCAGTCTGCAAATCTAGCTGATATGCTTGAAAGATCCCTGTCCCCACTGTAGCACTTCCTCCCTTGTCCTCCCTTTTCCTCCCTGAAGACTCAAACTGTTAAGTTAGCTCCACTATTTCAATAAATGAGCTGTTCTCTGAAACAGTCTCCCAGGTTATTCATATTTGTCATACTCAACCATCACCTGAGATCCTTCTCTCCAGATCCTCTACATTCTAGGACAACCAGTGTGAAATGGTTGATTGAGGGTAGAGGACCTACACAGACTTTCCCAGAAAAGGATGGATTAGGTTTTGATTTTCATTTTAGCAAGTAGTACTGTCAATGTGCTTAGATTTATGGTCTGAATGATATTCTCTTAGAGTCAGTTATGCTAATGTCTGGGGCCCTACTAAGGTCTGGGTCCCTGTTCCACTAGGAACAAGAAACTATCGTCTCAGAGATTCTGCCTTCACTTCCCTTGCAGAACTGTATTTTTCTAACTGTCCTTCAACACCTCCATCTCTCTAATCCTTACTTAAGCTTTTATACTCCAGTATTTCCTGGTCTATTTTGATATCATGTGCTCTACTCTCCTATCCTCTCTTCATACCTCTTTACTTTTCTCATCTCTAGTGGTCCCTTTCTAGATCTCTTGCCTCTATTTACATTCCAGGCTAAACAAATAAATCTAAAAACTTAAGTTTAGGATCCACACATAAGAAAGAACATTTACGAGTCTTCCTGGGCAGGGTTTTATCCATTTTCTTACAAATTTCATTATTCCATATTTCTTTACAGATGAGTAAAATTCAGTTATGAATGTTTCACATTTCCCTTATTCATCTATCAGCGGATGGACATATAGTCTGATTCAGTTTTCTAGCTGTTCCAAATACAGCAGCATGGAGCATGCATTCATAAATATCTCTAGTCAGATATAGAGTCCTGTGGGAATATGTGCAAAAATAAAACTATTTAGTCACAGCTAACCTTTATTTTTACCTTTTTTAGAAACCTCTACACTGATTTTCATCATAGTGGCATCAATTTACAACCTAGCAACAGTAAGTGTTCCAATTTCTTGGCCTCCTCACAAGAATTTTTTTGTCACTTTTTTTCTTGATGATATCCATTTGGGCTGGAGTGACATGAAACCTCAAGATACTTTTAATTTGCATTTTTCTGGTAGCTGGGGATATGAACACATTTTAAAATACTCATTAGTCATTAGTGCTTCTTCTTTTTCATCATTATCTCTTTCATCTTCATCTTCCTCCTCCTCTTCCTCCTCCTCTTCCTCCTCTTCCTCCTCCTCCTTGTCCTCCTCCTTCTCTTTCTTCTTCTTCTTCTTCTTCTTCTTCTTCTTCTTCTTCTTCTTCTCCTTCTCCTTCTCCTTCTCCTTCTCCTTCTCCTTCTCCTTCTCCTTCTCCTTCTCCTTCTCCTTCTCCTTCTTCTTCTTCAAGAATTTTCTGTTCACTTCTGGTAATAGCTACTTTTATTATCAGCTTGACTACATCTGGAATTAAGAAAAACTCAAATGGCTGGGCACACCTGCAAAGGAGTTTTTTTTAATTAAATCATCTAAAGTTGAAATACCTAGTTCTAATTTGGATATTTGAAGTAAGAATATATACCTTTAATCCAGTTATTTTCAAATGAGAAGATACACCTTTAATATGAGACATACTTTGTGCTGGTAGCCTTTGTATAGGTTATGAAAGAAAGAAGCTTGCCTTCTCTCTCTCTCTCTCTCTCTCTCTCTCTCTCTCTCTCTCTCTCTTTCTCTCAGAGCAACAAAAATATAAGGATGCATTTTTTAAAATATATCTGGAATATGCTTTGAATGGTTACTGAAGACTCTCCAGTTGTAAGGAGAGATGTATTTGATTATTTGGATTTAACAATTATGAGAGGAATCCATATTTGGTCACCCTATAAAAAACTTTTGACAATTTGTGGAAAATAAGAAAAATGATGATGGTGGTCAGTCAGTTGCTCCTGATATCTCTGGAAAAACTGACAAAGAAAAAGGATCAACTCCATGATAAAATTAACCAACTTCTGGCATCTCAGAAAATGGTGAAAGACAACAATCAACTCTGCAATACAAACTGATTGGCTCCAGAAGTGCTAAACAGTCTAAAATCTAAGTGTCCTAGAAGAGAATCATCTCATCAGCAGCCACAGAGTACAGACTGCAGAAAATCAAACAGAAGCCTATGTTATAAAGTTGGCTGTCTAAAAGAAATGTATGGACAAAAATGGATCAATGAATAACTGGCCTAACTTGAGATCCATCCCATGAGCAAGCACTAATCCCTGACACTATTATTAACGATACTTTGTTATGCTTCCAGACAGGAGCCTAACTGTCCTCTGTGAGGTTCCACCAAACAGCTCATGAAAACAGACACATAGCCAAATATTGGACAGAGGCTAGGGATTCTTGTGGCAGAGTTGGAGGAAGGGTTGAAAGGCATAAAGCAGATAGGAACTCCACAGGAAGACCAACAAAGTTAACTAACCTGGACCCTTGGTGGCTCTCAGAGACTGAGCCACCAACCAAAGAGCATACAAGAGCTGGACTGAGATCTCCAGCACATATGTACCAAATATGCAGCTCAGTCTCCATATGCATCCCCCAACAACTAGAGCAGGGGCTATCCCTAAAGCTGCTGTCTGTCTGCAGAATCCATTCCCCAACTTGGCTGCCTTTACTGACCTCAGTGAGAGAGGATGTGTCTAAGCCTGCAAAGACTTGATGCACCAGGGTAGGAAGATACCCATGGGGGCCCCACCCTCTCAAAGGAGAAGGGGATGTGGAGGTGAAAGGGACTGTGAGAGGGAGAGACTGGAAGGGGCAGCAATTGGGATGTAAAATGAATAAATAAATTTTAATGGAGAAAAATAAGGTTAGCTGAATTACGTCAAAAACTTAAGTGCCAACCTCCGAGAGTGTCAGTGGTTAAAGTAGAGACATTAATTGGTAAAGTATGGGATCCTGTAACTTAGTATAGGAATGTATGAGAGAATATTAATTAATCTGAGAAATTCAAACTCTTAGATTCTCAAGAGTTTATCTCATCTAAGGAAGTAGTCTCTCCAAACTCTGAAATATTGTATTTTTCCCCTTGACTAAGGAAATTAATCCTTCATTGTCTACTAAATCAGCAGTGACTTTCTCTAAAGAATATGTCAGGCAAGACAATATTCATATCCCTCAAAGTCCACCAATAGTTGCCTCTAGACTTATAACCAGACTTAATGTTAGAAGGACCTTAGAAGGAAGATAGAAAGTGTGCTCCTTGAGGAAGTATACTACACCAATAAAGAGTTTAAAGGGTTTGCTAATTCATTCATGTAGAAGTCTAGGGAATATTGTGGGAATAGATTTTAAGGGTATGAGGTAATTGTGGAAAGAAAATGAAACTGAATCAGACTGAGTTTATTGATGTGTGCCCCCTGAGTGGATAGTTCAGGTTTAATATGGACGCTCACACATTTTTTTAAAGTCATCAAAAATTAATTCAAATGATGAATTGAAACATTTTTTTAAAGATGGCCTACAGTAAAGGAGTTGGAAATGTGTAATATACCTTGGCTTAGTGTTGATGAAGGGGTCTTAAGGCCCAGGGGAAATTGCATGCTAGAGTAAGAGGATATGCTGGGGAAAATCCAATCCTCCTCAATCAGCAGGCCCAGAAGACATGGTCTTCATTAATCCTGTAAGATAAGATGCAAAATGGTGAGAGGAGCACTAGCACATTTGAAGAGCCTTGTTGTACTTTCCTTGTGTCAGACATTAGGTTTGGAGATGCTGTTAATCAGTTAGATTAATTAAATGGGTTTGATTGAGCTTCAAAGTAGCAGGGCCAGATCTAGCACTGACTCACCAAACTGAAGGTGAGCATAGTTATCATAGTGGGCAGCACAAACAAATCCTGATGGTTTCCTGATGCGTAATGGTTAGTAGAAGAAAAGTGAATTTTATGGTGACATGTCTCATATGGACACTTGATACTAACTGATAGATTATGGTATTTCCAGGCATGAAATAAATAAGGAGTCTATTGCATTTTTTTGTTTGATCTGTATAAGCAGAAAAAAATTCAAACAAATGAAATAAAGGCTATATTGGATCACAGAAAATTGGAATCTTGGCCCATGAACCAAATTTTCAGACTTGATCCAGTTTGCAGACTCAGAACCCCTTGAATGAAAGGACAGCTGGGTTTTCCTGAGAAAGAACCTTGAAAAATACCTAAGAATTTTACTGTTAGCCTTTCCTCCAAGGGACCTATGGCCTTTGCAAAGTTAACTGTACACTATTGAAAATAATCAGACTTTCCAGGGTTTGGATACTGGTTGTAAATTGATTCTGACTCTGAGAGACCCTAAGAATAAGAAACATCGTGGCTCTCTAGTTAAAGTACAGGCTTATGGAAGTCAGGTGATTGATAGAGTTTTGGCTGAAGTCCAACTCACACTAGGTACAGTGGATCCTTGAACTCATGCTGTGGCTATGTCCCCAGTCCCAGAATATATAATTGGGTAGATATACTGTTATACATCAAGTAGGAAAGGCTATGGCAGGAGAGTTTTTTGGAGATGGCTCATCATTTTGCATGGCTGCAATGGATGCACTCTAAGAGGCACACCCCTAGAGACTTCATCCCAGGATTGCTTCTCCCTACTGATATGCCTTTCCTACCACTATTACATAGCATGACTCCTGGGCATCATCCACCTCTGTTGCACAAATTTCCTGCAAATCCATATGAAAATGTACCTTCATATTGTAATGCTTTTTAGTTGTATTAATGCCTTTATACAATTCCCAATTTGATTCAATTAATTTTAAGAAGAAAATTTGAGATAGTTATAGTTGGTTTGCCAAAAAGGTATAAGAAAGTTAGAATCAACAATAGAATCTGGCCTTTGGGCTGGGACAGACAGAGAATCAGTCTGCTCCTGTCCTGTGGAGATACTGAATCCTGAGTCATCCTAGAGGAGCCACTGCACTCAGAGCAGCCGGTAAGAACTCCATCTCACTTCCTAAGCCCCAGAGATACATCTGGGAGCCAGGGATATTCAGGACACAGCAGCTACTCAAACCCCGCCCCTCCAGAATTCCACTTCCCTTCCTCCCCTGCCTGGTCCTTTGGGCTGGGGCAGACACAGAATCGGTCTGCTCCTGTCCTGTGAAGATACTGAATTCTGAGTCATCCTAGAAGAGACACTGCACTCAGAGCAGCCGATAAGAACTCCATCTCACTCCCTAAGCCCCAGAGATACATCTGGGAGCCAGGGACATTCAGAACACAGCAGCTACTCAAACCCCGCCCCTCCAGAATTCCACTTCCCTTCCTCCCCTGCCTGGTCCTTTGGACTGGGGCAGACACAGAGTTGGTCTGCTCCTGTCCTATGGAGATACTGAATCCTGAGTCATCCTAGAGGAGCCACTGCACTCAGAGCAGCCAAAGAGACACTGCACTCAGAGCAGCCAAGGAGCCACAGCACTGAGAGCAGAAGGATTTCCAGATCCAAGAGGTGGCCTGAGTCCCAGGAGTTCTTCCACCCACCAGATTAGGAGCATAAGACCACAGAGACATCTGGACTCTGAGGAGTTCTGCAACAAGCAAGATAACTGGAAATACAGACTCCAGTCTTACACAGTGAGGGCAGGTAACACTAGAGTTAACCAGATGGCAAAAGGCAAGCACAAGAACATAAGCAACAGAAACCAAAGTTTCTTGGCATCATCAGTACCCAGTTCTCCCAATATAGCAAGCCCTGAACACCCCATCACACCTGAAAAGCAGGATTCAAAATTAAAATCATTTCTCATGATGATGATAGAGGATTATAAGAAGGAATTAAGTAACTCCCTTAAAGAAATACAGGAGAGTACAAGTAAACAGGTAGAAGCCCTTAAAGAGGAATCACAGAAATCCCTTAAAGAAATGCAAGAAAACACAAAGAAGGAATTAAACAAAAACATTCAGGATCTGAAAATGGAAATAGAAACAATAAAGAAAGTTCAAAGGGCGACAACCATGGAGATAGAAAACCTAAGAAAGAGATCAGGAGTCATAGACGCAAGCATCACCAACCGAATAAAAGAGACAGAAGAGAGAATCTCAAATGCAGAAGATATGGTGGAAAATATTGACACAGTTGTCAAAGAAAATGCAAAATGCAAAAAACTCCTAACTCAAAACATCCAGGAAATCCAGGACACAATGAGAAGACCAAACCTAAGGATAATAGGTATAGATGAGAATGAAGATTCCCAACTTAAAGGGACAGTAAATATCTTCAACAAAATTATTGAGGAAAACTTCCCTAACCTAAAGAATAAAATGCCCATAAACATACAAGAAGCCTACAGAACACCAAATAGACTAGACCAGAAAAGAAATACCTCCCGTCACATAATAATCAAAACATCAAATACACAAAGCAAAGAAAAAATACTAAAAGCAGTAAGGGAAAAAGGTCAAGTAACATACAAAGGCAGACCTATAAGAATTACACCAGACTTCTCACCAGAGACTATAAAAGCCAGAAGAGCCTGGACTGACATCATACGGACCCTAAGAGAACACAATTGCCAGCCCAGATTACTATACCCAGCAAAACTCACAATCACTATAGATGGTGAAACCAAGATATTCCACGACAAAACCAAATTTGCACAATATCTTCCCACAAACCCAGCACTTCAAAGGATAATTGATGGAAAACGCCAACACAAGGAGGGAAACTACAACCTAGAAAAAGCAAGGAAGTAATCTTCCAACAACCCCAAAAGAAGATAACTATACAAACATAATTCTACCTCTAATAACAAAAATAACAGGAAGCCACAATCATTTTTACTTAATATCTCTTAACATCAATGGTCTCAATTCCCCAATAAAAAGATGCAGACTATCAGACTGGATACACAAACAAGACCCAGAATTTTGCTGCATACAGGAAACACACCTCAGTGACAAAGACAGACACTACCTCAGAATAAAAGGGTGGGAAACAATTTTCCAAGCCAATGGTCCCAAGAAAAAAGCTGGAGTAGCCATTCTAATATCAAATAAAATTGACTTTCATTCAAAATTAATCAAAAAAGAAAAGGAAGGACACTTCATACTCATCAAAGGAAAAATCTACCAAGGTGAACTCTCAATTCTGAACATCTATGCTCCAAATGCAAGGGTACCTACATACATAAAAGAAACTTTACTAAAGCTCAAAGCACACATTACACCTCACACAATAATAGTGGGGGATTTCAAAACCCCACTCTCAGCAATGGACAGATCATGAAAACAGAAACTAAACCGAGACACTTTGACATTAACAGAAGTTATGAACCAAATGGACTTAACAGACATCTATAGAACAACTCTCTACTCAATGATGACTTGGTCAAGGAAGAAATAAAGAAAGAAATCAAAGACTTTTTAGAATTCAATGAAAATGAGGACACATCATACCAAAACTTGTGGGATTCCATGAAGGCAGTGCTAAGAGGAAAACTCATAGCTCTAAGTGCCTACAAAAAGAAACTGGAAAGAGCACACACTAACAACTTGACTGCACAACTAAAAGCTCTAGAACAAAAAGAAGCAAATACACCCAGGAGGAGTAGAAGGCAGGAAATAATCAAACTCAGGGCTAAAATCAACCAAATAGAAACAGAAAGAACAATACAAAATATCAATAAAACCAGGAGCTGGTTCTTTGGGAAAATCAACAAGATAGATTAAACCGTTACTCAGATTAACCAGAGGGCACAGAGACAGTATCCAAATTAATAAAATCAGAACTGAAAAGGGATACATAACAACAGAAACTGAAGAAATTCAAAAAATCATCAGATCCTACCACAAAGGCCTATACTCAACAAAACTGGAAAACCTGGATGAAATGGACAATTTCCTAGACAGATACCAGGTACCAAAGTTAAACCGGGAGCAGATAAACCATCTAAATAGTCCCATAACCCCTAAGGAAATAGCACAGGGGAAAAGTTCCTGAACAGAACTCCAATGGCATATGCTCTAAGATCGAGAATTGACAAATGGGACTTCATAAAATTGCAAAGTTTCTGTAAGGCAAAGGACACTGTCAATAGGACAAAACGACAACCAACAAATTGGGAAAAGATCGTCACCAATCCTTCATCTGATAGAGGGCTAATATCCAATATATACAAAGAACTCAAGAAATTAGACTCCAGACAACCAAATTACCCTATTAAAAAATAGGGTATAGAGCTTAACAAAGAATTTTCAACTGAGGAAACTCAAATGGCTGAGAAGCACCTAAAGAAATGTTCAGCATCCTTAGTCAGCAGGGAAATGCAAATCAAAACAACCCTGAGATTCCATCTCACACCAGTCAGAATGGCTAAGACTAAAAACTCAGGTGATAGTAGATGCTGGCGAGGGTGTGGAGAAAGAGGAACACTCCTCCATTGTTGGTGGGACTGCAAGATGGTGCAACCACTTTGGAAATCAGT
>NW_021604593.1:373434-425020 GCF_004785775.1 Grammomys surdaster
ACTCCTAGGCATATACCCAGAAGATGCTCGAACATATAACAAGGACATATGCTCAACTATGTTCATAGCAGCCTTATTTATAATAGCCAGGAGCTGGAAAGAACCCAGATGTCCTTCAACTGAGGAGTGGATTCAAAAAATGTGGTATATTTACACAATGGAGTACTACTAGCTATTAAAAACAATGAATTTGATAGGTTCCTAGGTAAATGGAAGGAACTAGAAATTATCATCCTGAGTGAGGTAAGCCAATCACAAAAGAACACACATGGTATTCACTCACTGATTATTGGATATTAGCCCCTAACCTTGAAATGCCCAAGATGCAACTCACAGGCCACATGAAGCTCATAAAGAAGGAAGACCAAGTGGGGGTGATTCGGTTCTTCTTAGAAGGAGCAACAAAATACTCAAGGGAGCAAATATGGAGACAAAGTGAGGGACAGAAACTGAAGGAGGGGCCGTCTGAAGACCACTCCTCCTGAGTATCTATCCCATGTGCAATCACCAAAGGTAGATGCTGATGTGGAAGTCAGGAAGTGCATGCTGATAAGAGCCTGATATGGATGTCTCCTCAGAGGCCTTCAAGAGTCTGACATATTCAGAGGCAGATGCTCACAACTAGCCATTGAACTGATCATGGGGTTCTCAACGGAGGAGTTAGAGTGAAGACTGAAGGAGCTGAAAGGGTTTGTGGCCCCATGAGGAGAACAACAATACCAACCAACCACAGCTCCCAGGGTCTAAACCACCAGCCTGGGAGCACTTAGGGAGGGATCCAGGGCTTCAGCTGAATATGTAAGAGTGGAGGGCCCTGCTGGGCATAGGTGGAAGAAGAGAACCTTGACCTCATGAAGGCTGGATGCCCCAGGGGGTGGGAATTTTGAGGGCGGGGAGGTGGGAGTGGGGGGGGGTAGATAGAGGTTACATCCACAGAGAAGAAGGAGGAGAGGCGAAAGGATAGGGGGTTCCTGGGTGGGTGGGGGATGGTGTAAGGGGACAACATATGAAATGTAAATAAAACATCCAAAAAATTTAAAAAAAAAAATAGAATCTGACCAGAGCCTCCAGGGTCTAAACCACCATACTGGGAGCACATAGGGAGGGACTCATGGCTCCAACTGTATAGGTAGGGGAGGATGGCCTTGTCGAGCATAGGTGGGAAAGGACGTCCTTGGTCCTGTGAAGACTGGATGCCCCAGTGTGGGGGAATTCAAGGACAGGGAGGTGGGAGTGGATGCGTGGGTGGGGGTACATCCTCATAGAAGTAGGAGGAGAGTGGATGAAATAGGAGGTTTCTGGGTGGGGGAAAAGGAGAAAAGGGATAACATCTGAAATGTAAATAAAATAATCAATAAAAAATTAAAAACAAAAAAGTATAGAATCTGTTCTGCCCTGGACCACCCCAGATGGGTAAGTGGATCCCTGAGATGAAGGTCCTCAAAGGCTAGGTGGGTAAGGATTCGGTGGTGACAAACAGAAACAAATGCAGAGGCAGTTTTAGTCTGGGTATATTTTGCAGTTCTCAAGTAAGGGTTTTTATACATAGAAAAAACCAAATATTATAATTCTTAGAAGATGTATTCAGTAAGGCAACCACAAATACCACTACAGTAAAACACAAAAATCATCCAAGCATATCAACTCTGAAAAGATGTATTCAATAAATCATAAACAGAACAGGTAACATCACTATTATTTGGCATAATAGAAATCATTCAAGTGTTACAACTCTGAAAGAATGTATTCAGTGAGGCAGTCATCCAAGGCTAATGGCAGATCTCCAAGAGCAGGTTAATAAATCTTTTTTATTGGATATTTTATTTACATTTCAGATGTTATCCACTTAGCCCATCCCCCCCAGTAACCCCATCCCATCCCCCCTCCTCCTGCTTCTATGAGGATGTGCCCCACCTACCCCCCCACCTCCCCACCCTCAAATTTCCCCACACTCAGTGTCCAGCCTTCATGGGACCAAGGATCTCCTTTCCCACCTTTGCCTGATAAGGCCATCCTCCCTTACATATACAGCTTGAGCCATGGGTCCCTCCCTATGTGCTCCAAGGCTGGTGATTTAGACCCTTGGAGCTCTGGTTGGTTGCTATTGTTGCTCTCCTCATGGGGCCTCAAACCTTTTCAGCTCCTTCAGTCTTCTCTCTAACTCCTCCATTGGGAACCTCTTGATCAGTTCAGTGGTTAGCTGTGAGCATCCGCCTCTGAATATGTCAGACTCTGGCAGACCTCGAAGGAGACAGCTATATCAGGCTCCTGTCAGCATGCACTTCCTGACATCCACATCAGCATCTACCTTTGGTGACTGCACATGGGATGGATACCCACATGGAATGGTCTCCAGATGGCCCCTCCTTCAGTTTCTGTCCCACACTTTGTCTCCATTTTTGCCCTCTTGAGTATTTTGTTACTCCTTCTAAGAAGGACTGAAGCACCCACACTTTGGTCTTCCTTCTTCATGAGCTTCATGTGGTCTGTGAGTCGAATCTTGGGTATTTCAAGCTTCTGGGATAATATCCGATTATCAGTGAGTGAATACCATGTGTGTTCGTTTGTGACGGGGTTACCTCACTCAGGATGATACTTTCTAGTTCCATCCATTTACCTAAGAATTTCTCGAATTCATTGTTTTTAATAGCTGAGTAATACTCCATTGTGTAAATGTACCACTTTTTTTATCCATTCCTCAGTTGAAGGACATCTGGGTTCTTTCCAGCTTCTGGTTATTATAAATAAGGCTGCTATGATCATAGTGGAGCATATGTCCTTGTTATATGTTGGAGCATCTTCTAGGTATATCAACTATTATTTAATATCTAATGCCCAATTTTTTAAAAATCTTCAATACATAAATATAAACTATTTTAATTCTTTTTATTTAAGGCTTTCTTTACCATATACCAAAGCCCACCTCTGATGACACACATGTAGCCATATGAAAGTTTATTGTTGGGAAAGTTTTTATCTATCTTAATACTATTATGTAATTTTGTAAATGATTTATAAAGTAAGCATTGGTTTCCCCAGAGGTAAGGTCATGGTTAGTGACCCCATCTCAAGGGATAGTTTCTTATCCATTTTTCACACTTAAGATCTTGGCCTAGACTATCAGGAACATGTGGTAAATAATAAAAGGAATAAAAGAAAATAAAACAGATAAGTTGCCATGAGAACTACAGCTCAATGTTTTACTCTGAGCAAGAGTTCCACAACCGGTTCCAGGAGGCCTCCTTCTTTTGAAGTTTTTGCCCCAATCTATGGAACCTGTCACACAGATTCTACTGGGGTTAGTGTGACACTGCTACCTCCTCATAGAATAGTAACTAAAGGCTATATAATAAAAAGTACAATGACCTCTCATAAATAGCACTAAGAAGAGAAATAGGATTAAGACAAATCCGTAATCCAGATAAAACATTAATTCTAGGTCAGGTCCAAGGATGAGGCCTCAAATGTGCACTATGATAAAGCAAGGCCATATGAAATTGTAGTTTTTAACTTATAATGAGCTTATAGAATGAACCCTGCTTTAAACTTACTATTGACATCCTTCTTTAACTCTCTGTCTTAGTCAGGGTTTCTACTTCTGCACAAAACATTATGACCAAGAAGCAAGTTGGAGAGGAAAGGGTTTATTCAGCTTACACTTCCACACTGCTGTTCATCACCAAAAGAAGTCAGGACTGGAACTCAAGCAGGTCAGGATGCAGGAGCTGGTACAGAGGCCATGGAGGGATGTTACTTCCTGGCTTGCTTCCCCTAGCTTTCTCAGCTTACTTTCTTATAGAACCCAAGATTATCAGCCCAGGGATGGCAACACCCACAATGAGCTTGACTCTCCCCCCAATCACTAATTGAGAAAATGCCAAATAGCTGGATCTCATGGAGGCATTTCCTCAAGGGAGTCTCCTTTCTCTATTATAACTCCACCTTGTGTCAAGTTGACACACAACCAGCCAGTACAACTGACTACTTGTCAACTCAACACACAAACACATCACTATTAAGCCTCAACCCCTACTTTCTTATTCATCCCCAAGATCTAAATAACTTTAAAAGTTCCACAATCTTTACAAATTTTACATATTAAAATTTCAATCTCTTTAAAATATCCAATCTCTTTTTAAATTCACTATCTTTTTACAATTCAAAGTCTCTTAACTGTGAGCTCCACTAAAATACTTACATCATTCAAGAGGTAAAAATATCAGAGCACAGTCACAATCAAAAGCAAATCAAACTCTAATCGTCCAATGTGTGGAATCCACACACAATCTTCTGGGCTCCTCCAAGGGTTTGAGTCACTTCTCCAGCTCTGCCCTTTGTAGCACACACTTTGTTTTCTAGGTTCCATCTACCTGTACTCCATTGCTGCTGCTGTTCTTGGTGGTCATCTCATGATACTGGCATCTTCACACCACTGCTGTCTTCTGCTGAAACTAAGCTTCACCTAGCCTGCCATAGGCTCTCTTTATGATGCCAAGCCTCAAATCCTGTACATGATACTTTCAGTCCAGAGCCATCAATTGTAACTGAGGCTGCACCTTCACCAATGGCTATCACCATGCCTAGCCTCAGCTACTTTTCATGACTTCTTCATGCTTTCAAAACCAGTACCACCTGGGTGACTCTTATACATTACCAAGTCCAGCTACAGCACAAGGTACAACCTTTGCTATTCTGAAATACAGCCTCTTTGTGCTCTCAGAAAACACTTCTGAAACAAGAAGATTTCACCTGAATGATGCTTGCCTCTTCTTAAGCACCACTAATTTCTTAGTTCCACCTAACCAGCATCAATTGTCCCAGTAATGCAAAGGTTTTTCTTTAGTAGTTCTGGTATCTTGATAATAATCACAGCTGATTCTTCAGCCCCAGCTAACAAAAACCACAGAATCTTCACAATCAAAACAGCAATGGCCCTGATAAGAGTTTTTAATCTTCCCTCTGAAATTTCACAAGCCAGGCCTCCATCTGCTGCACTGTTCTCAACATTATCTTCCAAGATCTAACAACACATGCCACAGAACTCTTAACATCCCAATGGCTCCTCTAACCAAAAGTCCCAAAGTCCTTCCACAGTCCTCCCACATTACATGGATTGTCACATAAATACCCCACTCCTGGTACCAATTTGTCTTTGTCAGGGTTTCTATTCTTGCACAAAACATTATGACCAAGAAGCAAGTTGGAGAGGAAAGGATTTATTCAGCTTACATTTCCACAGTGCTGTTCATCACCAAAAGAAGTTGGGAGTGGAACTCAAGCAGGTCAGGATGTGGGAGCTGGTGCAGAGGCCATGGAGGGATGTTACTTACTGGTTTGCTTCCGTTGGCTTTCTCACCTTACTTTCTTATAGAACCCAAGATTATCAGCCCAGGGATGGCAACACCCACAATCGGCTGAGCTCTCCGTCCTTAATCACTAATTGAGAAAATGCCAAATAGCTGGATCTCATGGATGCATTTCCTCAAGGATGGCTCCTTTCGCTATTATAACTCCAGCTTGTGTCAAGTTGACACACAAAACCAGCTAGTACACTCCCTTTTGTGAAACATTTTATCTGTGAGGTAATTTTATAAAGAACTTTTGTTTAAGAAGGTCTAAGATGGTTTGTATATGCTTGGCCCAGGAATTGGCACTATTAGAAGGTGTGGCCTTTTTGAAGTAGGTGTGTCACAGTGGGCATGGGCTTAAGACCATTCTAGCTGCCTGGAAGTCAGGCTTCTACTAGCAGCATTCAGATGAAGATACAGAACTCTCAGCTCTGCCTGCTCCATGCCTGCCTAGATGCTGCCCTGCTCCCACTTTGATGATGATAAACTAAACCTCTGAACCCATAAGCCATGCCAATTAAATGTTTTTCTTTATAAAACTTGCCTTGGCCATGGTATCTGTTCACAGAAGTAAAACCCTAAGACAGAAGGTATAAAAAGGCTGAGAGAAAAAAATAAAGTATGGCTTTTGGGGTTTAGCTCCATCCACCATGTATATATATGTATATACATATGTATATATGTATGTATGTATGTATGCATGCATGCATGTATATATGTATAAAATATGTATGTTTGTATATGTATGTACATGGTACATATGCATGTAGGTATATTATAAGAATACATGTAAATTTGTGAAACTGAAGAAACAGGTATTCAGCCCCACCCAGTGTGTGTGTGTGTGTGTGTGTGTGTGTGTGTGTGTGTGTGTGTGTATTCATGACTTTCTCTACCCTTTTCTTTCTTCTCAGCCTCTTAAGAGTTAAAAGAGCTTTCTGGCCAGCTTGTCTGCTCCTCTGAAGACACCACAGTCTGAAGGCCTCCAGGAGATCAGCTGCACACAGGGCAACTGATAAGAGACTTCTCTAACAGCCACAGCAGCTGGGAATCCCAGGCAGCCCAGTGAACTCAGGACCCATTACTGCCTCAAACCCACCCCATTCCCCCAAATTCCACTCTCCTTCTGTCTGGCCCCTTCTGCTGAGGTAGATCACTAGCTTGTATGCTCCTCTGAAGACACCACAGTCTAAAGACTTTCCAGGAGTTCTGCCATATGCAAGCCAACTGGGAAACTGACCCAACAGTCTGAAAGGCTCCCTGGGGTTCTACTGCACACAAGACAACAGACACCACAGTCTTAAGGCCTCCCAGGAGAACAGCAACATACAGGACAAGAGCTTAACTGCTCCTCTAATGACCCAAAATGACCCAACAGTCTGAAGGCCTCCCAGGAGATCTGCTGCAGCCAAGACAACAGGTCACCAGTATATATGCTCCTCTGAAGACCTCACAATCTGAAGGCCTCCAAGAAGAGCCACTGCAGCCAGGCCAACAGGTCACCAGCATACATGCCTCTTTGAAGACCCCACAGTCCAAAGGCCTCACAGGAGATCTGCAACAGCCAGAGCCACAGGCCTACCAGGAGATATTCAGCAATGCAGGGGCACAAGAGGAAGGCACCAGACAGAGACACCCAGACCAACTAACACCAGGGATAACCAGATGGTGGGAGGCAAGTGCAAGACCATAAGCAACAGATGCCAATATACTTTGGCATCATCAGAACCTGGTTCTCCCAGCACAGCAAGCCCTGGATACACCAACACACCTGAAAATCAGAAAGCTGAACTAAAATCTTATCTCATGAAGATAATCAAGTTTTTTAGAGAGGATATAAATAACTAACTGAAAGCATTACAGAAAAACATGGGTAAACAGGTAGAAGCCTTTAAAAAGGAAACAAATAAATCCCTTAAAGAAAAATAGGAAAACACAAACAGGTGAAGGAACTGAACAAAGCAGTTCAAGACCTGAAAGTAGAAGTAGAAACAATAAAGAAAACACAAATGGAGGCAAACCTGGAAATGGAAAACCTAGGAAAGAGGTCAGGAATTACATAAGGATTGCCAACAGAGTACAAGAGATAGAGGAGAGACTCTTAGGTGTAGAAGATACTTTAGAAGATATTAACACAGCTGTCAAAGAAAATTCAAAACATAAAAAACTCCTAACCCAAAACATCCAGGAAATCCAGGACACAATGAAAGGACCAATCTAAGAATGATAGGAATAGAGGAGAGTGAAGATTTCCTGCTCAAAGGACCTGAAAACATAGCCTCCACAGACACTCTTCTAGCTCTTGCCAGCAGCAGAGACCATGGACAACTGTACAACATGTAACACGTGCCATGGACAACACAGGCCCTGGCTGCAATGCAACCATGTACCCAAACATGGCCCTCAGCTGCAACACAGACCCCAGAAATCAGCATGTCCTCAGGTGACAGGACAGACTACTCATATCAACATGGCCCTTGGCTGCAACATGGGCTATAGATATCAACATTGCCCCTGGCTACAGCAAAACCAGGGACCTAGACATGGTTCTCAGCAGCAGCATGGCTCATGGACATCAACATGGTCTTAGGTGGTGGAACAAACCACAGAAAACTGCATGGCCCTCAGTGGTCTTCTCTCACACTTGTCATTACCATTCAGTCTCTACTTCTGTCTCCCCACATGGCTATGTTCCACCATCTTTCCTACCTCTCCATCACATACTTGTTCATAGTAGTGGTCTTGGAAACTGCAGTGTGACACACAGTATACATGCAAATATTAATTGCAATGAGTCATTGGTCTGGTTCAAGGTTTCTGGTTTCTGACACATGATAAATACTATATCATCTTAGGGACTTGGATATCCTGTTGTTGCCCAGAATCAGGGTGATCTTGTATCTAGGCATGGCATCCAGGGAAGGTTGTACACAAGTTCCAGCTTTCTGCACACCTCCCGGCCCTCAATGTTGACTTTCCCAAGTCTCACAGGGCCCCACCATTGTGCTTGTAGCCTGCAGGCAGTGCGAGGTGAAATCTTTTAATTTCAGACTCCATTTTAGAGAACCTGACCTAAGTTTGAACTCAAGTAAACTAACAGGCTGGTACATAGCATTAGTTTCCAAGTTACCCCCAACAAAACCATAGCCTAGTTCATCTCTAGGCTAATCTTCCAGGTTATACCCTTAACAAGACCAGTGTCTCTGGGTTATTCTCCCAACAAACCCGCATCCCCAGGTTACAAGACCACCCCCTGCCTAATAACCACCAATGCAGAGGAGAGCAGAAATTAAGTTTATGATATGATTCCCAGCACCAATTATGTTAAAGGCCACAACAGAGTTCCAATTAGATGCTGCACACTTATCTACTTCTTTCTGCTTACTATAAAGACTTGCCCTCTGCAGAACTGAGGTCTTCTGGCAAGGATGCAAATGGATAAAGACTCATTTTTCTTTAAGGGGCTGACTACATGGAGGTTGTGACCATACTTCAGTGAGTATATAGGTAACACAAATTGGACTTCAGGTGGTTGTACTTAGGGGGTGGGAGGTTATGAGGGTGAGGGGCAGAACTTGGAGTACTGGAAACTGAGTATGACTGGGATGCATGATGTGAAATTCCCAAATAATTAATAGAAATATTATGAAAATAGATTGGCAATATGGACAAGTTTTTCAGACTTTTTTTTATTAATGACCAATGTGGGAGGGTCCAACACACTCATAGCAGTGTCACCCTTGGGCATATAGCTCTGAGTTGTATAAAATAGCAGGCTAAGCTAGCTGTGAGGAGCAAATTGGTAAGCACCATTTCTCCATGTCCTCTGCTTCACTTCATGCCTTCAATTTCCTACCTTGAGCTCCTGACCTGACCTCACTAATGGAGTGTAACTTGAAATTGTTACGCTAAAATGAACCCTTTCCTTCCCAAGTTGTAGTTTTGGAATTTTATAACAGAAATATAAAACCACAACTAAGACGGTTGTTAAGTAGAAAGGATGGTGATTTTTGTTATTTTTGTGCCCTGCACTTTGCTGAAAGTGTTTATAAGAGGTTCTCAGATGGAGTCTTTAGAATCTCTTATGAATAGCATCATGTCATTCACAAATAAGCACATTTGACTTCTTACTTTCCTATTTGTATCTCTTTTTGTTCCTTCATTTGTCTTACTTTGCCAGATAAAACTTCAAGTAGTGTAACTGCCGTTTCTTTTGTAACGGCCGTCAGGTTCTGCTACTTTGTAAAGGCCGGCCGGTTCTGCTGCTCCGGTCCGCAGGCCAGGGTCTAGCAAGAGAGAGAGTGGGGAGGGAGGAAGGGGAAAAAAGGGGCGAGAGACGCAAAAGATAGATACAAGACAGAGTCCGGTGGAGTCTCTTCAAGTCTCTTCTTTATTCTCCTCTCTTCTTCTATATTCTCACTCCTTCAGTCTCCTGACACCTCTCACTTTCCACCTTCTACCTTCTACCTCCTACCTCCATCTACCTCCCACTTTCTACCTCCTCTATAGAAAGGAAATCCTGGGTATTTATACCCTTTACCACGTGACTTGCCCTCGTGGACAATCTCAACTGAAGCCACTACGTCACGTGCCTTGTAGCCATGGATACCAGGAGCACCTTGCAGCTGGGGGCACTAAACAGTGTAACAAGATGTTTATCAGAGTGCGCTCAGCTATTGCAGGCTGTTGAAACAAGTCTCTTGTCAGGGTATATGGCTCAAGATGGCTGTAAAGATGATAGCCACTTTCGGCTAAGAGTCGGCTCCCAACAAAGTAGTATATTGAATTGTAGTACTATAAAACATGAACATTCTTTTGTTGTTCTGAAACTTAGTGTGCACATCTTTTTCTCTACCTTTAGCTTGAAATGCTGCTTTTCCTTTAGCTGTTTCAATTGTTCATCTATTACTTTTAGTAATACTTTTATTATTACATATTAAAGTCTTTAATATGTTTGGAGGTGTATCTTGGTTTGCCATACACAGTCTTATTTTTTTTAGACAGTGTCTCACTATGTGCCCCTGTCTGGCCTGGAATTCACTATATAGACCAGGATGGCCTCAAATTTAGTGGAACTACTTACCTCTTCCTTCCAAGTGCTGGAGTTAAGGCATGTGCCACCATATTAGCCTCTATATACAGCCTTTACTGTACTTAGATATGTTTCTTCCATTACTGGTTGTGGTGGTTCAAATGAGAAATGTACTCTGTAGGCTTAGGTATTCAAATAATTGGTTGCCAACTGGTAGTACTATTTGGGGAGGTGATTTATTCTTGCTGGAAAAAAGATACATCACTGGGGATGAGCTTTGAGAGCTCTTACCTTCACCTTCGATTTTCCTCCCTGATTCATGTTGTGGTTGAGAATATAATCTCTCAACTTTTTGTTCCAATATCCATGCCTGCCTGTTGCCATATTGTTGGGGTCCAGAAGTCACTGCACAAACCATACAAATACCAGTCTCAGTCAGACAGGAATAGTTTGTTGAACATATGCCCCTGGACTGATTAATCAAGGCTGTAGTAAAGACTCAGAAGCTAAACTATTCAAGACATAAAAATGGAAATAGAAGATCCCGGGCAGCAGTTCTGCACCCAACCTCAAAAAACCCAGTGGAAGTGGGGCTCCCAAGAGCTCTAACACAGGAAGTATCTCAGGTAAAAATGAAACACCCGTGATGTCTGCTGGTAGAAGTTCTAATCTTTATGCTGTCCTCTGGACTTATACTACTCAGACCTTTGATGGGCCATTGACAAGGACATCAAACAGCTAGAGACTGATATCACTAATCTGAAGAAATCCCTCGTTTCACTGTCTGAAATAATCTCCAAAAATTGCAAAGGGCTTTATTGGACTTGATTTACTCTTTTACAATAGAAAAGACTGTGTACAGCTTTTGACTATGTACAGCCCTTAAAGAAGAATGTTGCTTTTACATAGACAAGACAGGGATGGTTAAAGAGAGCATGAAAAAGATCAGAGAAGGCCCTGAGAAAAAAACAGAGAGAGAAAGAAAAAGATGACAGCTGGTACAAGAATTGGTTTTCAACCTCTCCATAGTTGTCAACCCTACTTCCTCCCATCTTGTAACCATTAATTGGGTTATTTTTGCTTATTTCTTTTGGTCCCTGGGCCCTAAGTAGGCTGACTAGGTTTGTGAAACAGCAGATAATTTGGTAGCAAAACCTATTCAGATACATTATCATAAGTTAGCTATGGAGGACCACAAGACTCAAGATGAGGTTGTTACTCTATCCAGGGTGTTCCCAAAACCCATCTCTACCCAACCTAAAAGAGGGGACTTCCACCCCTAGACCAAGCAGAGAGGGGCCACCCAGAATACCCTCTGACTGGCAATCTGAATTCTTGCTTAGGCTGAGAGGCTAAGCACTGCAAGGGAATATGAATAAAAGATAAAAATCTCTCTGGGTTCCCTGAGGGACAAGTCTGACTGCATAGGGGTTGATGTCAAAAGTATCCTCTCTCCAGGAAAAAGACATCGGGATGGGTATGGCCCTCATGCCTCACTGGACAACAACAGGAGGACTGGAGCCATTACAAGGTCCCCTTCAATTATTAGAGGTCAGGCCTCTATCACCAACTTCACAAGATTAGAATCACCATGGCCCTTCTATATTGAGAAGGGAGATGTCAGGGGCAGCCCTACTTATACACTGAAGGCCTACAATCAGTCATAGGCCTAAAATCAGCAATAGGCTTGACATACATACATGCTAACACAAAATCTTGGGTCTCTGTGGAAAAAAAACACTGAAACAAATGGCTGTAAGCTATTGTAAACAGACAGATTTTGTGGAAATTACCAGCCTGAGTAGTCATAGACCTTGTAAATAGGTAGCCTCGGCAGATAGTACCAACTTAGATAAGGACAAGTGAATCATAGGCAGAATAATAATGACCTGTCCCCTGAACCTTCACCCAGCCAATACCCTGTTCTGAAAGATATCTGCACTCCCCCTGAACGCCTACGCTCCAGTGTCATCCCCTTCCCCACGTCCTGCCTTTTTGTGTTTATAACCTCTGGGTGAATAAGTAAAAATTATTATTTGATTTAAATAAATAAATACATACATAAATACATAAAAATTAAAAATTAAAAAAAATAAAATGAAAATAGAAGCAATAAAGAAAACACAAACTGAGGGAGTCATGGGGATGAAAGAGAACAGGAACAACACATGAAAGCATTACCAACAGAATACAACAGATAGAATGAACAATCTCAGATGTAGAATATATGATAGAAGAAATTGATAAATCAGTCAAAGAAATTGTTAAATCTAAAAAAAATTCCTGACACAAAAGATGTAGGAAATCTTGGATACTACAGAAAGACCTACCTAAGAATAACAGGAATAGAAGAAGGTGACGAGTCCCAGCTTCAAGGACCAGAAAACATTTTCAACAAACAGAAACAAACTTTCCCAACCTAAAGAAAGAGATGCCTATAAACATGCAATAACTTTACAGAACACCAGTTAGATTGAACCAGAAAAGAAAATCCTCCTGCCACACAATAATCAAAACACTACATCTATAGAACAAAGAAAGAACATTAAAAACTAAAAGGGGATTAAGACAAGTTACACACAAAGGCAGACCTATCAGAATTAGCCCAACTTCTCAACATAGACCTTAAAAGCTAGAAGTCCCTGAAAAGTTGTCTTACAGCCTCAAAAAAAGCCACAAAATGCTCAGTCACCATAGATGGAGGAAACAAGATAGTCCATAACAAAACCAAATTTAAATAATATCTATCCACAAATTCATCCCTGCAGAAAAAACTAGAAGGAAAACATCAACCCATGGAGGATAACTGCACTGAAGAAAACAGAAAAAATAAGTAACTCAATTCCAGCAAAACCAAAACAAGAGAAACACACACACACACACACACACACACACACTACCACCACCAACATCAAAAGAACAAGAATTAACACTAATTAGACATTAAATTCTCTCAATATGATGTTAAATCCCCAATAAAAAGACCCAAGTTAACAGAATGGATGCAAAAGAGGATCCATCATTTTGCTGCATAAAAGAAATATACCTCAGCAATAAAGATAGATATTATTTCTGAGTAAAAGATTGGAAAAAAGTTTTTCAAGAAAACAGAGCCAAGAATCAAGCTAGAGTAACCTGAAAAGAACACAATTAGTTCAGATTCTAAGATCAACAATTGATAAATACGACCACATGAAACTGAAAAACTTCTGTAAGGAAAATGACACTGTCAATATGACAAAATTGCAACCAACAGATTGGGAGAAGATTTTCACTAATCCTACATTCAATAAAGGGCTAATATTCAAAATTTATAAAGAACTCAAGAAGACATCAACAATCTAAATAACCCAATTAAAAAATGGAGTGCAGAGCTAAACAAAAAAAAAATTTCAACAGTGAAATCTTTTTTTTTTTTTGAGACAGGGTTTCTCTGTGTAGCCCTGGCAGCCCTGGAACTCACTCTATAGACCAGGCTGCCCTCGAACTCAGAAATCCGCCTGTCTCTGCCTCCCAAGTGCTGGGATTAAAGGCGTGCTTCACCACTGCCCAGCTCAACAGTGAAATCTTGAATGGCTGAAAAGCACTTAAAGAAATGTTTAAAATCCTTTCATCAGTGAAATGCAAATCAAAACAACTCTGAGATTCCATCTTACTCTGGCCAGAATGGCTAAGATCAAAAACTCAAGTAATGATGAAAAGAGTAATCAGGTGTGAGGAGGGGGCAGAAGAGGGCTGGGAGTGAGAATTGAAATTCAGCACATGCTGGCTAGGATGTGGGGCAAAGGAAACATTCCTCCATTGCTAGTGGGGTTGCAAACTTGTACAACCACTTTGGAAATCAATTTAGCAGTTGTTCAGAAAACTTGGAATAATGCTACCTCAAGACCCATCTATACCACCCTTAGGCAAATACCCAAAAGATGCTCCATTCTACAAGGACACTTGTTCAACTATTTATTCATAATATCCAGAAACTGGAAACAATCTAGATGCCCCTCAACTGAAAAATGGACAAAAATGTGGTACATCTACACAATGTAATACTACTCAGCTAATAAAAACAAAGACATCATGAATTTTGCAAACAAATGGGTGGAACTTAACAATATTATTCTGAGTGGGGAAACCCAGAGGCAGAAAGACACATATGATGTGTACTCACTTATAGGTAGACATTAGCCATAAAGTACAGGATAACTGTGCTACAATTCACAGCCCTAAAGAAACTGGGGAATAAAAAGTTCCCAAGCGGGGGATGCCCAAATCTCACTCAGAAAGGGAAACTAAATATGTATCAGAGGTTGGTGGAAAGCACGAACTTGGAAGAAGGGAGGGTGAGGAGGGGAACAGAGATGGTGATCAAGTGTGAGGACAGGAGCAGAAGAGGGCTGGGAGTGAGAATGGAAATAAGTGGGGGTCATTTCTGGTCACTAGATAGAGCCCTGAGATAGAAGAGGATACAGGGAGTCTATTGGTGTGACTATCTGAGATTCCTACTAAAGGGGGATATGAAGACTGAGGTGGCCTCCTACAGGAGGTGATACCTCCTATATCCAGGCAGGTCTACTAGAGGAGGGAAACTTTCAACTGAGAACTTGCCTTGCCTAAAAGATATGCAAGGATGGCACAGAGAACAAAGAGACAGCCAACCAATGACTGGCCCAACTCAAGACCCATTCCATATGTGAGAGCCAACCTGACACTCTGATATGCTTATAAACAGAAACCTATCATTACTGTCTTCTGAGAAATTTCATCCAACAATGAATGGAGGCAGATGCAAAGACCCACCACCAAACATCAAGTGGAGCTCAGGGAGTCTTGTAGAAGAGTGGGGAATAGAAGAGAGCAAGGTGGAGGAGTCAAGGATACTACAAGAAGACCTACAGAGTCAACTAACCTGGGACCATGGGGGCTCACAGAACCTGAGCCACCAATCAGGGATCATACAGGAGCTGGATCTAGAACCCCTACATATTTGTGGCAAATGTGAAGCTTGGTCTTCATGCAGGTCCCCTAACAAGCGAAGCAGGGACTGTCTTGGACTCTGTTTCCTGCCATTGGATCCCCTTCCCTTAACTAAACTGCCTGGTTGGGCCTCAGTGGGAGAGGATGTGCCTAGTCCTGTTAGGAGCAGATATGGCAATGTGGGGTAAGGGCAAGAGTAGGGATTTATAAGGGTGAGAAAAGAAAGAGAGGAGATAGAGTGTTGTGATTGGGATGTAAAGTGCATAAAAATTAAATTTAATTAAAGATAAAGAGTATTGCATGTTGTTAAAAACAACATTGCTCTGGATATAATCAAGGACAGAACAGCTTAGGTAGACTAAAAAAAAATCAGGTGAGACCAGAATATAGGTATTTTGGGAAACTGCTATAAATGATCAGAGGCCAAAGCTGAAAATACAAATGAATGGCATTGAAATTGAAGGTTTAGTAGACACAGGAGCAGATGTAACAATAATGTCACCAAAACTTTCACATTCAGAATGGCATCTTCTGGAGGTACATATTCAGCTTCTAGGGAATGGAACTTCATCTCAGTAAAACAAAATGCAAGATGAGTGAAGTGTGTATGGCCAGAGGATGAATAGGAAAAGTAAAGTCGTATGTAGCTAATATAGCCATGAATTTATGAGGATGTGATTTGTTGCAGCAACAAAAAGTACAGATTAACATTCCTCCAATCTCTAAACAAACCATAAAATAGTGAATGCTTCTGAGAAAAATATTAAAAGATATTATCAAGAACAGGGAATGGGGAAAGGGGATAACATCTAAAATACAGGTAAATAAATTATCCAATAAGAAAATAAACAGATAATGGAACTGGCTATTGCAGTGGAGCATTTGAGATTTTTTGTCAGCAATTTAATATTACCCATATTACTGGGATTCTTTATAATCCTCAAGGACAAGGGACTGTGGAAGGGGCCCATGGAACTTTAAAACAATATCTTCATAAAATAAAACAGAGAGAGGTATATCCCCACTCATCACAAATTTATTGAAATCGTATTCTTTTTATTTTAAATTTTAAAAAATTTTGAATGCCAGGGAACTTTCTGCTGAGTGTCTATAGCACTCTACACCTAGGCATACTTATGCATAGGTGAAAGGGAAGGATCCACTTACTGGCAGATGGTACAGTCCCAATGAGGTATTTAATATGGGGAAGGGGATATGTTTGTGTTGTTTCTGCAGGATGCTGAAGGAGCATAGTGGCTGCCAGAGTGATGGGTGAAACTTGCTGATGCTGGGACAAAGAATGATGCTGATATGTGAGCTTGCTGAGTGCCCTGACAATGGTGACTGGGAAGCTTTATTGGACATATGTTCCCGACCCATATTTGTTTACCTATACCCCAGATAGGACAAGCTGTCTTGCCTCAAGTTTTTAGACCTTGTGGAACAGAGAATCAAAAAGAGAAATTATAATGACTCCTGTATTTTTCTTAAATGTGACCAGTCATTTGGACTCAATCATGGACTGGTCTAGAAATCAATCCAATATTGGAAATAACAGTCTTCATTTGAAAGGCTGGTTCTAGACATTTTCAAAGACATATTTGGATGTTGTCTGCAGTTCTCTATGATGATATGTTAGCAAGAGATAAAGTTGGGGAAAGCGTCAATGTGGAGATGAGAGGAGTGGAAGTGTTTTCACCTTCCGGATTAATGACAGCAGCTCCAACTGTCAGTGCTGGCCTTCCTCATGCCGGACCCTTCCTAATTCAATTTCCTTCCCATTCCGAGCCCTTTCCTATCATTGCCCCTTTCACCTTGGATCATGTTCAAGAACCATGAAAACATAGAAATCCTTACAGTAAATGGAGAAATACTGTTTTTTAGACAAAGAGAAGTTCCTTTTTATCCAACCTTAAGATTACTTCATAAATATTAAGACCCGATAGAAATTAAATCCTGTGGGCTGGAGAGATGGCTCAGAGGTTAAATGCACAGGCTGCTCTTCCAGAGGTCCCAAGTTCAATTCCCAGCAACTATATGGTGGCTCACAACCATCTATAGTGAGATCTGGTACCCTCTTCTGGCCTTCAGGCATACATGCAGGAAGACTGTCATATACATAATAAATAAATCTTTAAATATGTATAAAAAAAGAAATTAAAACCTGATGTGATGGGAAAAAAAGAGATAAAGTTGGGACAGGATCTGGGTTTCAAACGAGTGTTAGTACATGTGTTAAGGCCCTTTTAATTGTCAAGGTAAATTACTTTTGTTTCTTCTACAGTATTTAATGTAAGTTGCATTGATTGTACACTTTATAATTGTGTTAGTGTGTTGAAACCTGGCATGTCTGCTATGGAGGTCTATCAACCAGCTGTTGTTTTATTGCCCTGAATATCACAGAACCTTGGTATTCTGAAAAAAAAGCTTTCAAGTACTGAAAGAAGTGAGTCGGGCTTTAAGCAGAAGCAAGAAGGTAGTGGGCTTGATTACTGCTGGTATAACAGCTTTAATTACATTAATTGGTAACACCACTGCTTCTTCAATTGCTTTGTCAAAAGAAGTTAAGACAGTTAGTTTTGTTAATAATTTAGCAAAAATATGTTACTAATGTGTTGTGTATTCAAGAGGATTTAGATAGGTGTTTGGAACAACAGATTGATGCTTTTTATCCTATTCAAATTATTGGAAGGAGGTTCAGAGTTTAAGGGTAAGGAGCCACCTCAAGTGTCATGCCAAATACCATTGAATTCCTATTCGTTCTAAAATTTCTGGTGGTAGTCTTTATAATTAGGAAAAAGTTTACAAACACTTGCAGTGTATTTGGCATAATTCTAATGCTTCTTGGGATGTTTTAACTTTGCATAGTGAGCTTATGATTTAAAGAATGCTGCTCTGCTGTGCACTGATGCAACAGATACTGAAGACAAAATTACCCATGGCCTGAAGTCAGTATTTCTATTTTGGTCAAGCTTCGAGAATGGCATATATAGCTTGATCATACTAGCCCTTTTGTCCTGGGAATACTTTTATTCCTGCCCATTGTATTAAAGCTTGTCTTTAACAACATCAACATGTTCGCAGCCAAAGTACATGGCTTGAAACTGAAAATGGACCCCCAGGCAGAGTAATTAAATTAACAAGCTGGCAAGTCAAGGACGGGTAAGATTCTATACACAGCCTTATCAACCTAAAACAGAAGTGCATTGTCTTTGATAATCCATATTCCATGACAGGTAAGGAAGGCATTCCTTGCAGAACAACCTAAGACAGACTCAGTCTTGTTTATGAAATAAAAAAAGGTGAGAGGAAGAGAGCTTTGGGGGCTGCTTGGCAAGAATCTGACATGGGCCAAGGACAAGGAAGTGGGCTTCAGGCAGGAATCTGACTTTAGGCTAAAACAAAGAAGTAATTTCAGGAAGAAATCTAAATCTTGGCTAGAACAAAGAAGTAATTCCAAGAAGGAATCTAAATCTTAGACTATAACAAGGAAGTAGGCTTCAGACATAAAAATGACTTTGGGCTATGACAGGGAAGTTGGCTCAGATATTTTGGTCATCCTGTTAATCCTTAGAAACAGTGATCACTGGAGTGTTTACAGAACTTTGTCTATTGCCTTCATGGTTTTTTGACTATTTGTGTTTATTGTCTTACTTGTTCCTTGACTATTTGCATCTATTGTATTGCTAGTTCCTCAACCTAGAACTGATCTTAATACTTGCATGTAATTAAAATGGTATAAAAGCAAAAAGGAAGAGGGGCGATGGGATAGGTGGTTTCTAGGGAGGGGAAATGGGGAAAGGGGATGACATCAGAATTGTAAATAAATAAAATATCCAATAAAAAAGATTATGAAAAAAAAGAACAGTCACAGATGATCCATGTTGTCCATAAGCAGGGCAAAACAGGTATTGGTCTCTAAAATGTACCAACTGTCCAACCTTTAAAATGGTTAACTGACAAATCTTTATGGGTGGAACAATGTCTTGTGACAAAAGAATTAAGGTACTAGGACATCTGGTAGAGGAGCAGCTAAATGCTCAACATATTGAAGAATTTACCAGCTCATGAAATTCCCCTGTATTCAAAAAAATGGACGATATTAACAGATTAAGAGCCATAAATAAGATGAATTAGCCAATGGGCTCCCATAGCCTTTAATCCCATTACCTTCTTTGTTACCTAAGCTGTGGTCTATGGTAGTAATTGATTTAAAAGATTATTCTTTCACAATTCCATTCCATGAGCATGATAGGGAAAGGTCTGATTTCTCAGCATCTACTTGTAATAATAGTTGTCCAATAAAGAGTTAATATTAAAAAGTCTTACCACAAGAAATGTTAAACAGTCCTACCTGTATGAATATTTTATACAACAGCTGCTAGAAATAATTTGTAAACAATTTCATCAATCTAAAATTTACCATTATGTTGATGATATCTTACTGGCTAATTAAGATGCAGATACCATAGAAAAAAAAGTTGATGAAGTAAAGACATTTTTGCCTTGCTGGGAATTGCAAAATTCTCCTGAAAAAAATATAAAGTGGAGGTTTTGTTAATTATAAACTCTTAATGATTTTTCCAGAATTGCTATGAGTTACTTGCTATGGCCCACAACTGGATTAACTACTCAAGAGCTAAGTAATTTATTTCAAACCTTACAAGGTGATAAGGATTTACATAGTCCAAGGAAATTTTCAGCTGAGGCTGAGAGATAATGGACTCTTATAGTAAAGAAATTAAAGGATACACATGTGGATCATTTAGATCTAAAGATGGATTATGTTTTAGTTATTTTGCCCTCTACTCATTCTCCCACAGGAATTCTTATGATGCAAAGATGTCGTGGTGAATATTTAATCCACTTTGGCTCTGGGCAGGTTGAGTGTCCTCTTCATCTGCCCAAGAGCTCTGAATTCATGAATGGAAGACACATGCCAGCTAATTTTGGTATGCCTTTACCAGCTCAATGACTTCTTAACCTTCCTATGGCTAGCATATACTCCCCTCTGGTGTTCCTTGTTTAACACCTTCTAAATCTATATTTTTTCTTTGCTGCCCTGTTACCTTCTGGGCATCCCCTCTCCCATAGGGCTGCTTTCCCTTTCCACCTACATTGCCTGATGATTTCTCTCCTGCAGCTCTTAAACATGATCTTTCTGCCTCCCCTCAGTCCCTTGCCCAGACTCTCTAAAGGTCCTGCCTCTGTCTCCCTGCTCAGCCATTGGTAATTCTTTATTACCAATCAAAGCCAGCTGGAGCCAGGGACCATCAGCATCTGGAAGCATGGCTTTTGGGAGCCATATTTAGACAAAGCATTAGGACCAGATCCCAACACAGAGAAGATAATATCTCCAAACCTGACCATAGTCACAAAGCAAACCTGAACAGATACAAGAAGATTGAAATTGCATATTATCAAACCATTGTGGATTAAAGTTGGACTTCAGCAACAACAGAAACAACAGAAAGCCTATAAACTCATGGAAACTGAACAATTATCTACTAAATGACCACTGGGTCAAAGAAGAAATAAAGAATGAAATTTAAAAAAAAAATAGCCGGGCGGTGGTGGCGCACGCCTTTAATCCCAGCACTTGGGAGGCAGAGGCAGGCAGATTTCTGAGTTTGAGGCCAGCCTGGTCTACAGAGTGAGTTCCAGGACAGCCAGAACTACACAGAGAAACCCTGTCTCGAAAAAACCAAAAAAAAGGAAAAAAAAAAGAAAAGAAAAAAAGAAATCCCTTGGGCTGTAATATTACCCAAGTCCCAGTACCTCCTGTAGAACTTCCCAAAATTAATTTACAAAGCAATACCCTATTGAGGTAATAAATGAAATCATCATATACACTGTGAATATATTATTGAACACACACAATCCTTCAACTTTAATCATGCTGAAGAGACCTATGCACTGTGGGGTGATCCCTTCCAGACACCAGATTAGGCACAGACCATGTGCAAACACCAATTTCCAGCACAAAGTGATTCTTTAATATGAAAGATAGACAAGGTGGCTGAACTAGGTCAGGCAGAAACATCAGTGGGTGGCTCTGTGGGAGTAGCTAGAAGGAGAAAAGGGGGAAGTCCATTCTTAGATAAGTTAGTTCGTCCTGATTAGACATTTTGTCAGTGTAGCCAAATTTTGATGGCTAGACCTTGGTGGTTAGTCTCAAAAGTGAGGAAGTGGCCAAATAAGGAAATCTGATGGGTTAGCAAGACAGTGGGGGAGGACCTGCTACAGCCATGCTTAGGCCTAATAGAGTCCTTCATTTTCACCTCTTGATTTATTATTGGGTCACTGGATATGTGACTGTCATTCTTCTGGCTACCTTTTGCTGATCAGGAGTGAAGACCAATGGGAAGAGAGATATTAGTATAAAGGGATTGAAGGATGGCTCAATGAGGGAGAAGGGAGGACGAATAAGACGCTCAAAGGAAAAGTACACCATTGAATAAGTTCTGGGTCAAGGAGCTGGAAGGATACCTGGAGCCACAGATTGGTAATTGCCCCATACAGTTTGTCGGGCTCACAGAAGGTCATTTACAGAAGCCATAAATCAAGGAACTGTCCCCATGTACAAATAAAATGTTCAGAGGCCAGATGTGGAAATAATATCTTTGGAAATGAAAGGTTGATAATGTCTGAGGAGGAACTGATGAAAATTTTAGGGTTTTTATGTGTTAAATTTTCTTAGTCAAGGAAGGTGATGGACAATTAAGGAATAGAGGGGTAAGGCATAATATAAAAATAATGATGAAGTGTGGGCCAATCAAAAGCCAGACCCAATTTATTAGGGCAGACTGGTACCAGCTTAAGAACACCCACTTTCAGAAGTTCCTCAGAAAGATGGGATAGCTTATAAATGTTTTCTTGTACCAATCCTGATTTGTTGACATAATAGCAACATTTCTCCATGAAGAACAGTCAAGTTTTCCCTTTTTCAGTTGTTAAGAGAGCTAGGGCTTGGAGGGTCTAGAAGGAACCTTAGGCCAGTGAAGTAAGCTGTCATTTTGCAGGAGGGCAGAGACTCATCTGTAGAAAAATTTTAATCCAGAAACATGGCTGCTCTGGCAAAGGATCACATCCAAAGTTATGATCCAGATAGAATTCAGACACATCATACACCTTTAATCCCTCTGGCAGAAATCCACACCTTTGAACCCAAACAATAACATTTATTTGAGGGGCAGACAAAGTTACGAATCGAAGAAAGATTTGATGGAATGAATCAGATAGGATATGCCCAACTTTCATGAGAACAGAAAAGAAGGAGAGGCTACTTAAACAGCAATGAGGAAGAGAGTAGAGATCAGTTCCAGTTCCAGGTCCAGGTCCAGGTCCAGGTCCAGGTCCAGTTCCAGTTCCAGTTCCAGGTCCAGTTCCAGGTCCAGGTCCAGGTCCAGGTCCAGGTCCAGGTCCAGTTCCAGTTCCAGTTCCAGTTCCAGTTCCAGTTCCAGTTCCAGTTCCAGTTCCAGGTCCAGGTCCAGGTCCAGTTCAGTTAGCAGAGTTCAAAGGCTGTCTTTCCAAGCAAAGTAATTCAATCAGAAGCTTAGAGAAGCCAATTTGAATTAGTCAGCCTGAGCCAGAACAGCTGAGAGTTCAGAGTTCAGCCATAGCTAGAAAGGGTAAATTTACTCAGCAGTAAGTCTCAGAGGTTGAAACATTTTAGGCCTAAATTAGCAGACAGAGGTTGGAAGTTGAAGCCTTCAAGGTCTGGGCTAGCAGATGATTAAATTGTACAGAGGCTAAACGTTTCCAGGTCTAGACTTAGGGATAGTTAAATAGAAATACTCTGGGCTTAGCCCAAGCTATGTATTCATAAAGCTTGGGTACAACTCTCACCTCATCTGAGGAAATAAAAGTAATATTTATATATTTATATTCATGATTCAGTTCAGAGATTTGTAATTTGGTCTCAAAGTCTTAAGCTGTGGTGATTGACCCAAAGAGCCACCAGCCACAGCTGTTCCAGTTAAGGAAGTGCCCAGACTCATGCCCACCATAATAGGCAAAAGGACAGCCCTGGGAAAATGAATTCTTGAGAGACATCAGAAATTCAAATTGGCTACATGAGATCAACTGAGGGAAGAGTATAACCAGAAAACAGGATCCAGTTGCATTAGGGAGAATATAATTTGAGAGGTTTCCATTATACCAGAATAGCTTTCCATGGCAGGATTTCTTGAACCCACAAATAAAGACACAGAGACTTTATTATTATTATTATTATTATTATTATTATTATTATTATTATTATTATTATTTGTAAAAGCTTTTAAGCACTATAGCTGTGCAGACTCTCAGCTAGCTCACTAAAATATTCCCCTGACTATTGCTAGTCTACATTCTGCCATGTGCCCTGTTAACCTGTCTCTCACTCAGTCCCAGCACTTGTGTCATGCTGGAGAATCATTCCATGCCTGATTTTTTTCCCAAGAGACTCTCTCTCAACTAGGAAGTCCTGCCATCCCTTTCCTGCCCAGCTATTGGCCATCAGATCTTTATTTTAAAAATCAGATAATGTGGAAGGTGTATGTTTACAAAATACTGAGGCAGGTGATGAGCCATGAGAGTAACAATACCAAAATGTGGCTAGAACGCAACTTCCTGACAGTACAGCAATTAACAACTGAATAATACAAAGACAACCTTCACATAGTGCACCCTATCTCCCTCCTTTTAGTCTAATAAATGCCTTTTACTCTAACATCAGTAAACTATATACAATAAGGACATTTATGAAAACAGTCAGGTAAGAAATAGATTCACAACTTCTAGTCCACACCTCCACCTGCAGCTGCAGATCCACATACTCCCCTCCATCTCACAGTTCTGCTTGCCTCCCAGGAGGCCTACGCTAACCCACAACACACAGGGAACTTGTCTGCCCCAATTCACCTGCCTACTAGGACCCCACCAAGCCCAGCAGCTGTGGGCTCTACTCCACACTGTCAGACCTCCAATTTGCTTCTTGCCCACACCTCATCTGCAGTCATGAACCGGCACACTGCCCCCTACCTCACAGCTCCACCTGCCTCCCAGGAGGCCAGCTCTAACCCAAACACACAGCTTCATATGCATCTCAGGAGACCTGTTCCAACCCCAAACATCTTGGCTAGCCAACACCAGAAACAACCAGATGGCGAAAGGCAAGCACAAGAATATAATCAACAGAAACTAATGCAAGATGTCTCCATCAGAACCCAGATCTCCTACTACAGCAAACCCTGCATATATCTTAACATACCTGAAGAGCAAGACTGTGACCCTAAATCCCATCTCATGGAAATAATAGAGTCCTTTAAAGAGGATATAAATAATTCCCTTAAAGAAATATAGGAAAACACAATCAAGCAGGTGAAGGAAATGAATAAAATGCTCCAAGACCTAAAAATGGAAATAAAGCAGTAAAGGAATTACAAATGGAGGCAACACTAGAGATGGAAAACCTAGGAAAGAGAACAGGAACTGCAGGTGCAAGCATCACCAACCGAATATAAGAGATGGAAGAAAGAATCTCAGGCATAGAAGATACCATAGAAGAAAATGATACATTGATGTCTTAGTTAAGGTTTTACTGCTGTGAACAAACACCCTGGCCAAGGCAGCTGTTATAAGGGCAACAGTTAGTTGGTACTGGCTTACAGGTTCAGAGGTTCTATCTATCATCAAGACAGGAGCATGGCAGCATCCAGGCAGGCATGGTTTATGGGGAGCTGAGAGTTCTACTTTTTCATCTGAGGACCACTATGAGAAGACTGACTTCCAGGTAGCTAGAACTAGAGTCTTAAAGCCCATGCCCACAGTGATGTACTTCCTTCAACAAGGTCACACATACTACAAAAGGCCACACCTTCTAATGGTGCCAGTCCCTGGGCCAAGCATATTCAAACCACCACAATTGGTCAAAAAACAATCTCAAATGTAAACTGTCCCTAGCTCAAGACATCCAGGAAATTAGGAGCACTATGAAAAGACCAAACCAGGTGTGTGTGTGTGTGGGTGTGGGTGTGGGTGTGGGTGTGATGTCAGGTGTGTGTGTGTGTGTGTGTGTGTGTGTGTGTGTGTGTTGCCTAGGATTGGAGTTTCAACAGCACGCACATGTGAAAGGAAAGGCAAAGGTGTACAGGGTTTGGAAAACACGCTCTTCCACTCCTTGCTTGCTAATTCTAGTAGTTGGTGAAGCATCTGGGTCATAATCAAGAGATTGGTAGACTGAAGTGGCCTTTTTAATGTTTGAGTGATGATAGAGATGAACCCAAATTAGAAAGTGATTTCTTCAATAAAGCAATAGAAGATTCTTCATATCACTTCTGGAAGTGCAGTTCAGTTTTGGGGAAGGAGAACAAGTGAAATACAGAAAATTAATAAGAAGAAAACCTCATTTTGGAATTCTCTTTCTCCTTGACCCCTTTCTACTTAAACTTTTGCTTTGAATGTATAAATAGTAAAGACTAAAGAAATAGGATATATATTTAGGAGCTTTATACCACAAAAATTTGCCTTGAAAGCTGCTATTCTGTGGCAGGAAAACTATATCAAGTTTCTGTTGGATTCCTTTGTCAAAAAACAAAACTTCTTATATCATTAGATTTTAAAGGTTAAAATCAATAAAAGCATATGTACCTGCACACTCCTTCAAGTAGTTGTATAAGATAATGAGATTTATGTTTTAAAGCTTTTGTTGTAGATATTTTGCCCCTGGAATTGATTGTGCAGCAGCTCTCTTACAGTGTTTTAATATTACATTTTTGACCTGTCACCTTGATGACATTTCTTGCCCACACCTGAGACCACTTGTCTTTCTAGCCATGACTTTTTTTTTCACAGTCCATGAAGGCTTTTTATTTATGCTTTACATTTTAAAAAAAAGAATCCCAGGATTTTCTGTCTGGTGTGTTTTCGTCTTGCCTCTTCACAGTCCATGATGACAGCAGAGGTTGTCAGCACAATGAAACCAAACTGGCATGATGGGAGCAGACTGTTCTGCCATTTTTCTAGGCCTTTGAGTTGAACATCAAATCTAGGGCTTATAACTCCACACTTACTCAACCTGCCTGTGAGGTTCACAATGATCTTCCCAGCTCTGTGATGATCAATGAACTCAAATCCACCAATATAACCATGCTTCATCATCACAGTTAAGAACCGAACGATGACTTTAGAACACAGCCTGGTCAGAACCTGGTATTTGCCTCTCCTTTCAGCGTTGTTGATGCTCTTGAGAGCATCCGCCAGAACATTCATTCACACCATGGTGACATCGAGGGAAGATGAAAGCTAGCCATGACCTTGTTACAAACAGTGTTTGCATTCACTGCGCAGATGTCCATGGTTTGCCTATTTAAGCACCATTATAGTACCCTTACTCAAGGAAATTGAATGAGATGAACATAGACATAGCTTTCCCCTCTTTTTTAAATGTAACAAATAACTTATTATGTTCTTCTTCCCCTTTCTCTACCCCCTTCCCCCTTTGGAAAAGTGTCAGGAACTCGGTATTCAGGATGAGCAACTGAAAGGCTTAAGAGGGTGGGCCACACAGAGCCCTTTGTGCTTTATCACAAGGTGTGCTGCTGGCCAGGCTATTTTAGCACCCTTTTTACAAGGAAAACTTGTGGAAGATGCAGGTGGCAACTTTGGATACAGGACCACAGAGGTGACACTCTGAGGATCCTGGCCATGAGGTTGGATACCTCATCTTGCTGAAAAGATACAGCATGACTTTGTTCCTACTTGGCTAAATTTCTCAACACCACAGTCAGCTAAGTCATCTACAGCCACCTTTGACAAACACAGAGAGCCTTATCCCATGGAGAAGGTAGATTTGGAGTAAGCCATCATCGATATAATTCCTCTGGTGGCTTTTTTGACAACGGACTGCTATGGACTACAGGAGATTCTTGGCACCAACCCTCTCTGTTATGCCATGATTCTGTTTACTCTGGCATATCTAAGGGAGCATATTCTGGAACCACAAGAAATCTATCTGATTGGCATGGCTCTTCCTGAGGTCATGATGGTATGAGCTAATGTAGTGGAGGTAGTACAGGAAATCATCAACACTGGGATGGCAGTTTCCATTCCCAGAAAAGCTGTACCTTTCAAGAAAAAAACACCAACTGAGATTAGGGGAGGGGAAGAGGATAAAGTAGAAAAGTTGCAATTCTAAGAGGAAGACTTCCCGTCTTTGAATCCAGAAACTGGCAAACAGAATCAGCCATGCAGACCTATTAGGACCCCTTCTGGAGTGTGGGAAAATTCTCCTAGTGCCAAGCAACCTTCAAAGATGCTAGTTATCAAAAAAGAAAATTCCAAAGAGGATCCTGCTGCTGCTTTTTCTGCTGCATTCACCTCCTCAGGATTCTACCATGAAAATTGGAACAAAGTGTCAACTATGATCCCAAGTGTCTATAAGAATTTCGTTCCTAAGCCTTCACCACCTTCCTCTAAGCCCAACACATGGAAAGTTAACAGAATGGAACACAAATCTGGACCACTTCCCTCTAGCTGGAAGTCTGCTTTACCAATCCAATTTCTGTTACTAAACCAGTGGTACTAGCTGCTGGTATAGTTCTCAACTCTCCCAAAGAGAGTTCCTCCAGTACTACCCCTCCAATTGAGATTAGCTCCTCTTGACTGACCAAACTGACCCAATGAATCATGGACAGGAAGAGTCAGTTCCTGAAGTCTCTGAAGGATGAATGAATTGGAGACTGCTGAGAAAGTAGAGACTGTGACAAGCTGGAGGTGCTCAGATTGGAGAGCAGCCACACACCTGAACCAAAGGAAAATGGAGAACAAGGTTGTCTTCAGAACGGTCTTTCTTCTAGAACGGTCTTTCCATGGTAGAGGAAGGGGAAGTCCTGTCATACTCTATGGAAGCAGAGTACAAGTTATTAAAAGCAATGAGATGGCAAGAATATCCTGGTAATGATGAGAGTTGCCTTCCACTCACAGAGGATGAACTCAAGGAATTCCACATGAGAACAGAGCAGCTATGAAGAAATGGGTTTGGAAAGAATGGATTCTTACAACTCCGTAGTTCTAGCCTGTGCTCCCCATGGGGAAGCACTTGCATTGCACAGTGTGAGGACTCAGACATGGAAACAAGCAGCAGTGAGACATCAGACGATGATGCCTGGAAGCAGAAATATAAATGCTCACAGTTGACCTGTCCCACTGAGCTCAGCCTTGTGTTTAGAGAATATAAAGTGTTCTTTTCATTTTCTTATGTTGTTGAATACTTTGTGCACAAAAGAAATAATCGTCTCCCAAAGAAAAAGCAATTGTCTTGCTTAGCTTTTGTTGTTCTTCCCTGTTATCTACTTAATAGGCATTTGTGTGGTGGGACTTTTTTAAGCACACACACAGTACCTGTGGGCCTGTGCACAAGTGGTAGCTGTCAGGGCAAAGATGCAGGAAGGAGATGCTGTTCTGCTCAACAATTTCTACCACCAGCCCTTGGGCACTCACTCCTGTGCTCAAGCAATCATTGTCAATGACAAAGTGACTACTGAAGTTATAATTGTGTTAAATTAATGCTAATAATTTGGATATTTTATTTTATTTTTGGCTGTTGGGGGTAATTTAGCCCTTAACCAAGCATATGTGGTTGTTTTTGTTTGGGTGGGTTCCTTTTTAGGGTACAGTTGTAAAATATTTAGGTATAGGAAATATTATTCTTGCAGTCTTGATATTCAAGGTAGATTGTAAAATATGAATTTTTGTGAGATTTCAAAGATTAAGATTATTTTTGATAACATTATTTACAGATTTAAAAGATGTGGTTACCACAGGTCTGTTGAGGGGATAAGCTACTGCATAAAATAACTAATGTTGAATAAATATTTTGCATCAGTTTGGATTGTCTTGTGTAATAAATATATTTTCTTTAAAATTAGAAAAAAAAACCATGAAAAGACCAAACCAAAGAAAAATAGGAATAGAAGAAGGTGAAATGAAATGGATGATTTTCTATACAGATACCACTTGCCAAAGTTAAATCAAGATCAGAAAAATGATCTATTCAGTCCTATAACCACTAAGGAAATAGAAGCAGTAATTGAAAGCCTCCCAATCAAAGAAGTATAGGGCCAAATAGTGCAGAATTCTACCAGACTTTTGAAGAAGAGCTAATACCAATATGCCTCAAACCATCCCACAAAATAGAAACAGAAGGAACACTACCTAATTCATTCTATGAAGACACAGTTAACCTGATACCTAAACCACACAAAGACTCAACAAAGAAAGAGAACCTTGGACCAGTTTCTCTTATGAACATTAATACCAAAAATACTCAATAATTTGGTTGTAAGCCTAGTTTTTAACAGTTAAGCCATCTCTCCAGCCTAGTCTGGCAGTTGGTATGTAGAAAATGAAAATAGATCCATATTTGTCACCTCAAACAAAGCTCAAATCCAAATGTATCAAGGACCTCAACATAAAACCAGATGCACTGAATCTAAGAGAAGGGAAAGTGGGAAAGAGCCTCAAATTCATGGGCGCAGGGAGAAATTTCCTAAGCAGAACTCAAATGTCTCAGGCTTTAAGATCAAGAATTGATAAATGGGACCTGAAAAGCTTCTGTAAGGCAAAGGGCATAGTCAATAGGACAAATCGGCAACACACAGACTGGAAAAAAAATTTCACTAACCCCATATCTGATAGAGGGCTAATATCCAAAATATTAAGAAGCTAACCTCCAAAAATCCAAACAACTCAATCAAAAAATGGGGTGTAAAACTAAACAGAGAATTCACAACAGAGGACTCTTGGATGGCCAAGAAGTACTTAAAGATATGTCCAAAGTCCTCAGTGATTAGGGATATGCAAATCAAAATGACCCTGAGATTCTACCTTCCAGAAATCAGAATGGCTAAAATCAAAAACTCAGGTGACAGCACATGTTGTCAAGAATGCAGTGAAAGAGGAGCTTTCCTCCACTGCTGGTGGGATTGCAAACTGGTGCAACCACTCTGGAAATCAATCTGGAGGTTCCTAAGAAAATTGGAAATAGATCTACCTGAAGACCCAGCTATACCACTAGTGGGATATACCCAAAAGGTTTCCCATCATGATACAAGAGCACATACCCCACTGTGTTCATAGCAGCCTTATTTGTGATAAGCAGAAGCTGGAAACAACCCAGATGTCCCACAACAGAAGAATGGATACAGAAAATGTGGTTCATTTACATAATGGAAATATTATTTAGCTATTAAAAATGAGGACATCATGAGTTTTTCAGGCAAATGGATGGAACAAGAAAATATCATCCTGAGTGAGATATCTCAAACCCAAAAGGACATGCATGGTATGTACTCACTAATAAGTGGATATTAATTTTTTTAAAAAAGTACAGAATACAATCCACAGAACACAAAAAGTTTAACAAGCCAAGGGCCCAAGTGAGGATGCTTCAATCACACTTGGGATGGAGAAGAAACCAGAGGGCAGAGAGAGGGAGGGATCTGAGTGGGAAAGGGGAGGGAGAGGGGCACAGGAAAAGGGGAACATGAACAGGTATTGGGGGAGAGAACCAGGAGTGAAGCCCCAAGGACCAGAGTGAATGGAAATATGCAACCTCAGGAGATGGGAGGTGGGGGGACCCTCTAGAAAGTATCAGAGATCTGGGAGGTGAAAGAATCTCAAAACTCAAAGGAAGGGACCTTAGATGAAATGCCCAAGAATGGGGCGAGAGAACTTGTAGAATTCACCTCCAGTAGAAAGACAGGGCACCAAGTGAAGGGATAGGGTTTCCATCCCACAGTCAAAAACTCTGACTGAGAACTGTTCCTATCTAAAAGAACTGCAGAGACAAAACTGGAGAAGAGACTGAGGGAAAGGAGTTCCAGTGACAGGCCCAAATTAGGATCCATCTCAAGAGGAGGCTCCAAGGCCTGACACTATTACTGATGCTATGATGTACTTACAGACAGAAGCCTAGCATTGCTGTCTTCCAAGAGGCCCAACCAGCAGCTGACTGAGATAGAAGGAAGCAGATACTTACACCCAACCAATGGTCTAAAATCGGGACCCCTGTGTTTGAATTAAGGCATGGCTGGAAGAAGTTGAGAAGAAGGTAGACCCCATAGGAAGACCAGCAGCCTCAACAAACCTAAACCACCAAGATCTCTCAAACACTGAGCCGCCAACCAGGCAGCATACACTAGCTAGTCTGAGGCTCCCGACATATACAGCAGACTGCCTTGTCTGTCCTCAATGAGAGAAGACACACCTGACCCTTTAAACACTTGAGGTCTCAGGGAATAGGGAGGCCTGGCAAAGTGTAGGAGGGTGTGGAGATGTAGGGACATCGTCTTGGAGACAGGGAGAAGAGGAATGGAATGAGAAGCTGTTGGAGGGCAGAACAGGAGGGGGATAACTGACAGCTCCGGCACTGCCCGTAGTACTGAGCTTGGGCATAGACTTAGGGGATTAAAGAAAGACTCAGACTCGGGTCATCCGTTATGAGAGAATGCCAATGCCTTTACTGGGCAGGTTCAATATATACGCCAAGCCAGGGAAGGAAAAACACAAACTCAGGAAAAAAACAGGAACTCAACTGGGGGACAATGGAATGTCAGGTGTAAATTCCCTTCCTGGGGCATCATCCTTCAACAGGATGTTCTGTTGGATGCCAAGTGCAAATTCCTTCCTGGAGTATCATGTATTAGTCAGATTGTTTTTGATCTTAGAGGAACTGCAGAATGTTACTTAGTAGACAGTAGCACACGGAAAGTCTCAGCCAGGGCATAGCAGCCCTTTGGGGTCCTACAGATAACTACCGAACTGTAAAACAATATTAAAGATAATAAATAAATAAATAAATAAATAAATAAATAAATACTCAATAAAATTCTCACAAACCAGATCCAAGAATCAAAAACTTCATTCACCACAATCAAGTAAGCTTCACCTCAGGGATACAGAGATGGTACAGTATACAAAAATCCATCAATATAATCCACTATATTAACAAACTGAAAGAAAAAATCACATGACCATCTTATTAGATGCTGAAAACCCTTCAACAAAATCCAACACTCATGTTAAAAGTCTTGCAGAGATCAGTGATTCAAGGCACATACATAAACATAATAAAAGCAGTATGCAACAAGTCAATCACCAGCATCAAATTAAATGGAGAGAAACTTGAAGCAATCTGACTAAAATAAGGGAAAGAACAAGGCTTCCCACTCCTTCCTATCTGTTCAATATAGTACTTGAAGTTCTAGCTAGACCAATAAGAGAAAAAAAAGGAGATCAAAAGGATACAAATTGGAATGAAGAAGTCAAGGGATGGTAGGAGTTTGGCCTTGTGCCTGGGCCCCCTGGTTCCTTTCACATAGCAACAGCCCTCTATAGCTCCTCCCAAAGAGAGGTTTGTGGCCATCGGTCACATAGCACAGGTACAGGGTGTGACTACAGGCCGCAGAGCCTCAAGACATCTCCATATTCATGAAATACCTAAAGGCCAGATGGCATAGCCAATTAAGCATTCCTCCTCAGACCTTCCTCCTCACAAAAGGTATTTAACCTCAGGCCCACCCTGAGAACACAGGGTATAGCTTCATCCATTTTCTGCCAAGACAATAAACATTTTAAGTCCATGGACTACCTCTCTTCTTTTGGAGCCCATCGTGGGGAACCATAGAGAAGGTCTTCAACTACCAAGCCACCTTCTAACCTCCCACTGAGGACCTCTCTACACTTCTAGCCACAGAGGCCACCAACTCTCACCAGCACCTGAGAGTCCAAGGGCTTGAGACCAGTTGGTCTGCAGCCGCTGCCTCTTGGCCTGGAGATCCCCAACCCAAGAGCTCCAGCCCCCATGGGGGTATCAGACTGTGTTCTCCCCATGCCTGGAGAGGAGTCCTGTGGCTTCTCACAGCCCAATGTCTTCCCAGTGCTCATGGAGTGAACTCAGTTGAATTCCTTCACCTCTTCTTCCCTGAGCCATGTCTCCAGCCCCTTGGGGCAACAGACACTCGGGACCCACAACTCAACCCACAGGACCCACACCCATGTGCACACTACAGCCCAACAGTATCACTAATCCCAGGTGATATGATAGTATACATAAGGGACCCCCAAAATTCTACCAGAGAACTCCTACAATTAGATATAAAACTAACTCAAAGAAATCAATAGCCCTCCTTTATACAAATGATAAATGAGCTGAGAAACAAATTAAGGAAATAACACCCTTCACAATATCCACAAATAATATAAAGTACCTTGTTGTAACTCTAACCAAGTAAGAGATACTTGAATATCACTTAGAAGGTGGAACAGAATAGTCATGGGAGACAAAGGGAGGGAGGAACCTGGGTGGGAGAGGGTAGTGGGAGGGGAATATGGGCTCAGGATCAGCAATGGGGAGAGACAGGAGAGAGTTCTAGCAGGCCAGGAGATTAAGTGGAAATCTGCAGTTGCCACAGGTATCAGGGTGGGAGTAATCTCTAGGAAATGCCAGAGACTTTGGATCTGTGAAGCTCCCAGGAGTCATTTTGGGTGACTTTAGATGAGTTGCCTAACAGTGGGGACATGGAACCTGAAAAGGCCACTTTCTGTAACCAGGCAGGATCCCAGGTTGAGGGGTAAGAACACTAATTCATCCATAAAACTCTTACCCAAAATTTGTTCTGTCTAAAAGAAATACAGGGACAAAGATGGAACAGAGACTGAAGGAATGGCCAACCAATAACCTGATCTTGAGACTCATCCCATGGGCAAGCACCCATCCCTGACACTATTAAAAATACTTCATCATGTTTGCAGACAGGAGCCTAGCATAACTGTCCTCTAAGAAGCTCTACCTGGCAGCTGACTGAAACAAATGCAGATACCCACAGCCTAACATTGAACAGATGTTGGGGACTCTCATGGAAAAGTAGGGGAAGACTGATGAAGGCCCTGAGGGATAGGAACCCCAGAAAAAGACCAACAGAGTCAACTAACCTGGACTCCTGGGAGTGCTCAGAGACTTATCCACCAACCAAAGAGCACACAAAAGCTTGCAGAGGTCGGTGGCATATATGCAGCAGACAGACAGCTCAGTTTCTATGGTTGACTTGTCCGACCTCAGTGGAAGAGGATGTCTAATCCTGCAGAGACACCAAGGTGAGAACATACCCAGGGGGGCTACACTCTCTCAAAAGAGGAGAGGGGATGGAGGAGGGACTTTGTGAGGGAGGACCAGGAAGGGGGAAGCACTTTGGAATGTAAATTAATTAATTAATTAATTAATTAATTAATTAATTAATTAACATTCACAATAGCCAGTCCATTTGTATTTAGCAACCCTGAAGGAAATACAACACTATCCTGTCTTGGTGAGTCCAAAGTTCTGTACCTAAAACATTTCCTATCATTATTTAAGATTTTATGTCTTCTAATGCTCATAACTTGCATTACCAACCTAAAAATATTCTTTTAGACCTAAAAACATTTTCTTAAATTCTAAACAACTTAAGCTTATACATGAGGTTCTAACTTTCTAGTCTTCAACCTAATCAGAGAACTTTACCTGACTAACAAAAAGTACAGAGCAAGCAGCTTTTAAAACTGTAGCAATAACAGAGACAGCTAGCTGCCTGGACAGTCACCCAAGGTTCCTCTATAACTGTGGGGCATCCGTCTTTGGCCTACAGGTCCATAATATCTGACAGATTTTTCTGTGAAGAGAGAATTTTGTAGTACTGGCCTACCTTGTCTCAGCAAAGTCTGGCAATCAATTTTTCAGTATCCTGATTGTCTATAAAAGTATTTTTTATTTTCCTATTGTACCTGTTGTCCCAGAGGGTTCCTGCCTTGATCTAACCTAGGCCTGGAAGCTTCTAGCATCTATACAATCTTATATAGATCTAGAATGTTTTCAGCAGTTGAGGCCTGTCCTGCTAGCATAGCTATAGTCATTTTGTTCCATGCCCACCAGCTATCACAGATTGTTGCTGTAATATGCCTTACTGTCATTGATGCAGAAAAATAACTTGACTCAGAGCAGAGACATGCTGACTGCATACCCTGTTATGTTCTGCATATTATGAGGTGTGTTGATCTTAAGAAATTCTACAACAATAAGCTTCATGTAGGACCCAACAAATTAAAGGTCAATATGAAGTGTTATGTCTCAAATGGCTTAAGTTAGGGCCAACCACTGGGCAGCACTTCCAGTACCTGAATATGAGTTTATTGTGAGTTTTGCTGTTTTAGCCTTTATAGGTTATCCCTGAGAAATATCTAGTGCAGTTTTTAGTTCTTGAGCCTGAGATGCTCCCCTGGTCAATAGTCTTGGGGTATACATTCAACAAATCATTCCTATTTAACTGATATCAGTGTTAGTGTGATTTGTGGGGCAAATCCTGGACTCTAATATAGCCTTACAGAATAAGTTCTTTCTGAGGTCTGAACGGCTGATTCAACTCAGCTATTCTGGCTCAAAACCCTCTTCAAGCTAACTGATATTCAATCTGTCTTCTCTGGGTGTTGAGGTCTAAGAATTACCTCACAAACAACATTCACGTTGATCTCAGTCAGACAGGAATAATTTATTGATCATAGACCCAGGAATGATTGGTCAAGGCCACAGTCAGCCTTGGGGCCACAAGCCAGACTTCAAGAACTGAACTGTGACATTGAGTTAAGATTCTATAGAGCTTTTAAGTCTAAATCCACAAAGATCTGTGCCAAGTTACTCCATCAATCAGGAATTATGGATATGGAATTTCCTTTAGAAACATTTCTTTGTCATACACTTATCCTGCTCCCATTGATTGGAGTATTCAACTGTGGCAGGGGATTTGCCTTGTCTAACTTGTCAACCAGGATGTTAGATACCCACATACATGTCTCTTTCTGCCTAGTAGGATCTCAGTTCCCAGGGAGGGCTTGGGAACTTAAACTTTACTCCACCCCTATTTAAAATGTAAGTCTTATTCTCGATATGTTCAAGTGTCTCTCTTATGTTGGCGTTCATCCCAGGGGAAGCTTATAAAGGCAAATACCATAAAAGTTCATACAGATGTGCAGGAAGTGATAGTGGGTGGTTGGATCAGTCCAAGCTTATTGTGGCTAACTATACAATTTGATCCTAACTGACTTCTGTTCTGAACTAACACAACGGTGGACTACCTTGGGGTAAGGAGATAGTTGCCTGTTCTCTAGCTGTTAAGCTACAGTTAGCTTAGCCATCAATGTGATCCATGAGCTGATAAGGATAAATTGTTATCTAAATAAAATGCAAAGATTACTCCATATTTTACTACCTGGAAAGTTGCCCCAGGTTCCTGTAGTCTCCATGGGGAGAGGCAGTCTTTGGTCATCAGCCCCAGAAGATTAAGAGGCTTTTTCTGTGGAGAAAGAAAACAAGAGAGATTGACCTCACCTTGTCTTAAGGAATATGTGGCAATCCACTCTCCTGAGTCCTCTGTCAAAAGTTCAGGCCGTGCCCTGCATATGGGCAAAGCATTGGTATTATACCACAATCCAGGTAGCACCTGTGTTGTAGTGCCCATTTCTTCTTGGAAACCTTTCAAGGGTTATTGTTAAGATATAAGAATTTCTGTCTATTGTGGTACATTTAAACATATTAACTGCCATATTCAGCAGATCTCTGACAGGTTTAAAGGCTATTTACCTACCTAGCGTATCTTAGTTAAACAATTTTTGTCTATTTTTAGTTATCTCCTCTAAACTGTACCTTGCAAACATAAAACAGGAGATGAAATAAAGCTTGATCTTGGTGCCTTCTAGTTCCCACTTGTGCTAGGAGCAGAGCCCCAGTGATGGACCCAATCCCACACAGCCCACACCCCAGTTGCAGCTTGACTCTCCAGGTATTCTGACACATCTTGGATCACAGGATCACAGAATCATAGGCTTACAGGCTCACAGGAAGAACAGGCTCCAATCAGCGGCAGGGAGGCCAGATAACACCAGAAATAACCAGATGGTGAGAGGCAACCAACCATAAGAACATAAGCAGCAGAAACCAATTTGGCTCAGAAACATCATAACCAAGTTCTCCCACCACAGCAAGTCTTGGATACCACAACACACCTATAAAGCAAGATTCAGATCTAAACTCTCATTTCATGAAGATGATAGAGGAATTTTAAAAGGACATAAATAACTCTTTTAAAGAAATAAAGGAGAACACAACAAGTAGAAGCCTTTAAAGAGAAAATGCATAAATCCCTTAAAGAAATACAGGAGAACACAATCAAACACATGAAGGAATTGAACAAAATTATCTAGGATCTGAACATGGAAATAGAATCATTAAAGAAAACTCAAAGACATCCCTGGAGATAGAAAACCTAGAAAAGAGAGCAAGAGTCACAGATGCAAGCATCACCAAAAGAATACAAGAAATAGAAGAAAGAATCCCAGTGGCAAGAAGATACAATAGAGGACATCAAACACAACAGTCAAGGAAAATACAAAAGGCAAAAGGCTCCTATCTCTACAAATACAAATGAGGATAGACTTTGTTGGGCATCAGTGAGAGGGGAGGGCCTTGGTCCCTTGAAGGCTGGATGCCCCAGTGAGGGGAAACTCAAGGGAGGGGAGGTGGGAGTAGGTGGGTGGGGCACATCCTCATAGAAATAGGAGGAGGGATGATGGGTTAAGGGGTTTCTAGGAGTGGAGAATGGGGAAAGGGGATGACATCTGAAATGTAGATAAATAAAGTACCCAAAAATAAAAAAAGAAAAAGAAAAAGAAATAAACAAACAAATAATGGAACCGGCTATGGCAGTCAAACATTTGAGACTCTTTAGCAACAATTTAACATTACCCATATTACAGAGATTCCTTATAATTGTCAAGGACAAGAGACTGTGAAACAGGCCCATGAAACTTTAAAACAATATCTTCATAAAATAAAAAAGGGGGAGATAAATCCCTGTACACAACAAATTTATCTAAACCGTATTCTTTTTCTTTTTTTTATTTTAAAGTTTTTTTTAATTGGATGCCAAGGAACTTTCTGCTGGGTGTCTATGGCACTCTACAACTAGGCATATCTATGCATATGTGAAAGAAAAGGATCCACTTACTGACATAAGGCATGATCTCGATCAGGTATTAAATATGGGGAAGAGAGCATGTTTGTGTTTTTTCTGCAGGATGCTGAAGGAGAATGGTGGTTGCCATAATGATCGGTGAGACATGCTGTTGCTGAGACAAAGAATGATGCTGACCAGTGAGCTTATTGAGTGCCCTGACAAAGGTGACTAAGAAGCTGTATTGGACATATGTTCCTGACCCACCTTTGCTTGCCTATACCCCAGATGAGACAAGCTGCCTTGCCTCAAGTTTTTAGACCTTGTGGAATAGAAAATCAAATAGAGAAATTATAATGACTCTTGTATTTTTCTTAAAGGTGACCAGTTATTTGGACTCAATCATGGACTGGCCTAGAAATCAATCCGATATTGGAAATAACAGTCTTCATTTGTGACAGCTCTGGTGCTGCCCAAGGTACCGAGCTCGGGCATAGGCCTGAGGGATTAAAGAAATACTCAGACTCAGGTCATCCGTTATGACAGAATGCCAAAACTTTTACTGAACATGTTATATATATATAACATGGTATATATATATATATATACCAAGCCATGGAAGGAAAAATACAAACTCAGGAACTCAACTGGGGAGCAATAGGATGTCAAGTGTAAATTCCCTTCCTGGGGCACCATGCCTTAGTCAGGATGTTTTGGTCCACAGAATGTTACTTAGTAGACAGCAGCATACATAAAGGCTCAGCCAGGGCATAGCAGCCCTTCGGGTTCTTACAGGTTTTTATTTTATAGGCAAATAGTATCTGTCTTAGGTCACCTTCCATCAATTCCAATTGTGGAAGAATTATAGTTCTTCCACAATCCCTGCCAGCCTCAGGGCCCCAGTCTTAGGTAGATAAGGACTGCAAAGGAGTTGCCCATCATTGACTAACTATTCTCAGTAAAGGCTGAACCAAACCTGGGCAGAAGGGTTCTCTCATGCCAGCAACACAAGCACCTGCTTAGTAACTGCCTGGGACTGGATCTGCTGTCTGTAAAAGCAGCAAAGAAGTATCAATCCTGCTGTGGTTACCCCAAAGGCTAGGACTCCCAGAGACAAGGACAAGCCCATCCTTTAAGGAGCCTTCTGGCCACTTTGAGTCCTGCTAGAAACTTCACTCCATAGAAAGGCTGCACAGAAGTAACATTAATATTACCATAAAGAAATTGTTGGTTTCTCAAAATTAGCTCCAGTTTTTCCAGTAGTCTTGGTGGGAACTATGACCAGCCAGGTGGAGCTGCTTATCCCCATTGACATCAGAACTGGGGAGGGGAGGGGTTTCTTCACGAGGCTCCAGTAGATCTCCACTTGAGCTAGGCTGCATAGTGACAGGGCACACACAACACTCAGGAATACAAACAGTACTTTCAGCATCTTTAGAAAAAACATAAACAGAACCTCTAACCCTGACTAACACAGAGTCAGGGCCTTTCCATATACCTGATGACAATTCTTTCCATTTCACTAAGTCCAGTGCCTTCTGGGCTCGTTTCCAGTGTCTGTCTGCTACAGACAATGCATCTTTATCCACTAATAAAAAATTTAAAATATATAAAATAAAGGATAATCTTGCATGAAGTGAGGTAAACTCCCCCCTTTTTGTTTTTTCAACATAATTTTTTAAAGTTAAACGTGTTCTTTCTACTATAGCTTGGCCTTATAATTTTTTAAAGTTAAATATGTTCTTTCTACTATAGCCTGGCCTTTAACAGCTGAACCATCTTTCCATCCCTGAGTTACTAGTTAAACCAACTTTCTATTATCAAAGTTGCAAATTTTTAATCATACCCAATAAACACTGTTTTTTAACATAAAACAATGAAACAAAAACAGGCAATTAACAGATTGGCGTGCCAAAGACAGACAATAGACAGGGAAAGCAGAACTAAGGATTTCTCCTGTAGGAGTCAGAGAGAAAGCAGGACATATCCCAGGAGAGCTCTGAATTTTGATATAAGGATGGAAACATGATGGGCAGAATTTTTGCTGCATTGTCACTGATTAAACTCATGATGTACTCATTATTCCAGTAATAGAGTGCCTGCTCTGTCACCTGGACGTGAGGGCTGGAAACACATTTGACTAACTGTTGGAAAGAGGCTCCATGATCTTCACAAATTCTAATGGTTTAATTACATCTAAAATTTCTTCTAATTCATTTAAGAACATTACTTCTTTTGGACTGTGAATCTTTGGCCAGTAATTGAGAAGTGTCATTACCACTGGTTCAGTGAGGGTGCTGTTCTTCTCTAAATACTACATGTCACAGTACGCTAGCTTGGGATGGTAGACACTCAGGGACCTCACTTTGTATAAGGGCAGCAACATCTTCAACAGGAAAATCTTGTGCTCTTCCTTTAGTGGTAAGGCAAATCCATTAATTATACTTCCCAGGATCTCCAGTAATTCTGCTATGCCATTGTGGTGCTCTGTCTCATAGATAAACCTATAAAATATATTATTGATCTGTTTCCTCATGTAAGCACGCAGGCCTAAGAACTTCACATAGATTCTGTGCTGGGTCCTTTTTAGAAAATCTCTCTCCCGAGGATCCTCACTGTAAAAGAGTTCTAGAAGCTTCAATAGAAACTTCTGATCAATATATTTATTTGCTACGTTGGGCTGGAAATCTGGAGACTCTAAAAATCTTAAGAAAAATTCATAAACAAGCTGAGGGTGAGGCCAGGCTGCTTCTAACATTGGTTCATCTCCTCCTGGGTCAAATTCTGCTCCCGTAGGGTTGGAGGAGGATGGCAAGGTTCAAAACATATTAACTGCAAACATGTGGATGGCTTCAGGGTAAATGGGCTCTGTGATCGCGTTCCAGTTGTAGGTGACATGTTCCACCATTTCACTTAGTGCAGCTCGCTTTATTTCTTTCCACTTCAGGATACTCAGTGAGTCAGAAGCAAAGTCAAAGAGGACAGAACACTGATGTAGCTTCTGGATGAAAAGTTTCTCTTGACCCACAGGAGGAACAACTTGTAAAGATGGGGATTTTTGCAGTTCTCTATTATTGCTGGCATTAAACCATGAAGAGTTCTGCCATTTGTCTTTCTTCACAGGGACTATGATTGGCTGAGGGACTTGTAGTTTTATTTTAGTAGGTGTTGAAGACTGGACAGCTCCAAGACTGTTTCTCCTGCTGGTCTCTACTTCTCCTGTATCTTGTCCTTCTTTTGAACTTTTTCCACTTTTCACTAGTTTTGGTGGTTCTTTCTCTTTCTTGTTTTTATTCGGCATGGCTGGTGCAGACCGCGGCCTCTGCAGCTCCTGCAGCCGCCCGCCACCACTGCTGCTGCAGCAACAGAAATACCCTCCAGACATCGTGCCATCCTGGCTGCCGCCACCACCACCAGGGGACTGAGTAGCTCATCTGCTCTCGCTTCCCCTTTTCCAGGCTCCCCTTCCAATTTTTTTTTCAGTCTTTCATATGATTTTATTTTCTCCCTTCAACCATAATAATATGATATCCAAATTTTGTCTTAACTGGTGGGTCTGTAAACACAGGCTTATCCATCCCACTGACAGGCAAGGCAAATGCTGCTTCTTGAAATGGCCCCACCATAGATCCTCTGGTCATCCAACCCAAGTCACCCCCTTGTCTGGCTTTATCTTCACTATATTGTGTGGCCACTTCACTGAATCTCATCCTAGACTTTAACTTTTCCATGGCTTCCATGATTTTCCCATGTTTTTCACATAGAATATGTCTGACCTTTACTGCACTGTCACCACCTTTAGGTCCCTGAGACTTCTTGTCAGCACTGTCACTCCCAGAGGCTGCACCTTTCCCTCCTTTTCCAGAACCACTTTTCCCTTTCGGCGGCATCTCTTAAGCTTGCAGTTGAACTCTCCGGCCAATTGTTCCGGTGTTCCCCTTCCAATTTTTTGACCTTGCATTTCTTCAATTTTTCCTTTTCTAAAATTTCTCCCTCATCCTCAGAACTGGTGCTATTCTCCATCTCATGCAAGGATTTCTTAGCTGCATCATCCTGTGCCACTACTTGTAGAGAGGAACACCTAGTTCCCATGGCGCAATCAAAATGATCAAACTCTCTTAGTGCTACTTACTACTTTCAGTTTGATTCCACGCCACTTCTCCAATACGTTCCACTTACTGAGCTGGCCGGCCAGTCTCTTTCAGGAACGATCCCGTCAGGTTCTCCTCTCTCTCCCAATCTCAGTCACTTGACATTGTGAGAGAATGCCAATGCCTTTACTGAGCAGGTTCAATATATACACTAAGCCATGGAAGGAAAAATACAAACTCAGGAAAACACAGGAACTCAACCGGGGGACAATAGGATGTGAAGTGTAAATTCCCCTCCTGGGGCACATGCCTTAATCAGAATGTTTTGATCCACAGAATGTTACTTAGTAGACAGCAGCATATGGAAAGGCTCAGCCAGGGCATAGCAGCCCTTCCGGGTCTTACACATTTGAAAGGCTGGTTCTGGACATTTTCAGAGACATATTTGGAAGTTAGCTACAGTTCTCTATGATGTTATGTTAGCAAGAGATAAAGGTGGGGCAGGATTTGGATTTCAGACAGGTGTTAGCACATGTGTTAAGGCTCTTTTAATTGTCAAGGTAAAAATACTTTTGTTTCTTCTACAGTATTTAATGTAAGTTCCATTGATTGTACATCTTCTAATTATGTTTGTGTTTTGAAATCCAGCATGTCAGTCATGGAGGTCTATTAACCAGCTTTTGTTTTATTGCCCTGAGTATCACAGAATTGGTATTCTAAAAATAGCTTGCAAATACTGAAAAAATGAGTCAGGTTTTAAGCAGAAGCAATAGGATAGTGGGCTTGATTATTGCTAGTATAACAGTTTTAATCACATTAATTGCTAGCACCACTGCTTCTGCAACTGCTGTGACACAAGAAGTTAAGACAGCTACTTTTGTTAATCATTTAGCAAAAAATGTAACTAGTGTGTTGAATACACCAAAGTATTTAGATAGGCATTTGAAAGAACAGATTGATGCTCTTTATTCTATTAAAATTATTGTAAGAAGGTTCAGAATTTAAGGGTAAGGAGCCATCTTGTCATGCCAAATACCACTGGATTCATGTCAGTTCTACAATTAACAGTGGTAGTCACTATAATTAGGAAGAAGTTTAATGACACGTGCATAAAATAATTCTAACACCTCTTGGGATGTTATAACGATATATAGGGAGCTTATGAATTTCAAGAAAGCTGCTCTGCTAAGCATTGATGTGGTAGATACTGCAGATAAAATTATTCATGGCCTGAGGTCAGTATTTTTATTTTGGTCAAGCTTTTAAAATGGCATATATAGCTTGATCATGCTAGCCCTTTTTGTTCTGGGAATACTTTTATTCCTGTCCATTGTATTCTTGTCCATTTTATTCCTGTCCAACTTTTTTCAACAACATCAACATGTTGCCAGCCAAGCACATGGCTTGAACCTGAAATTGGACCCCCAGACAGAATTATTAAATTAACAGGCTGGCAAGCCAAGGACAGTAAGATTCTGCACAGAGCATTACCAACCTAGACAGAAGTGCATTGCTTTTGATCCATATTCCATGATGGGTAAGGAAGGCATTCTTGTCAGAATGACCTAAGACAAGCTCAGTCTTATTAATGAAATAAAAAAGGGAGGAGAGGCAGAGAGCCCTTGAGGCTGCTTGGCAAGAATCTAACATGGGTCAAGGACAAGGAAATGGTCTGCTTGACAAGAATATGACACTGGCCAAGGACAAGGAAGTAGGCTTCAGGCAGTAATCTGACATTAGGCAAGAACAAAGAAGTAATTTCAGGCAGGAATCTAAATTTTAGGCTAGAACAAGGAAGTAGGCTTCAGACATGAAAATGACTTTGGGCTAGGATAGGGCAGTAGGTACAGATACTTTGGTTATCCTGATAAGCCCTTAGAAACAATGATCATGGGAGTGTTCATGTAATTGAATTTAATGCCTTGATTTTTTTGACTATTTGTGTTTATTCTATTGCTTGTTCCTTGACTATTTGCATATATTGTATTGCTAGACCTTCAGCCTAGAACTGACCTTAATACATGAATGTAATCAAAATGGTAAAAAAAAAAAAGCACAAAAGAGGAGGAGGGATGGGATAGGGGGTTCAAGGGAGGGGAAATGGGGAAAAGGGGTTGACATCTGTATTGTAAATAAATAAAATATCCAATTATTTTTTAAAAAGCTCCTATCTCAAAAAAATTCAGGAAAGCCAGGACACAATGAAAAGGCCAAACCTGAAAATAATTTGTATAGAAGAAAGTGAAGAGTCCCAACTCAAGGGGCAAACAAACATCTTCAACAAAATTACAGAAGAAAAATTTCCTAACCTAAAGAAAGAAATAAACATTCAAGAAGCCTACGGAGCTTTTGGCTGAGGCAGACACCTAGCTGGTCTGCTCCCATGAAGACACCATATCCTGAGACATCCTAGAGGAGCCACTGCACTCAGAGCATCGGGTAAGAACTGCCTCCCACTACCGTATGCCCCAGAGCTTCAAATGGGAGCCTGGGCACTCAGGACCCATCAGCCACCCAAAACCTGCCCTTCTGGAATAACACTCCCCTTTGGCCCCTTGCTTGGTCCATTTGGCTGGGGCAGACACCTAGCTGGACTGCTCCCACAAAGACACAATATCCTGAGCCATCCTAAAGGAACCACTGCACTCAGAGCAGCAGGATTTCAGGATCCTAGAGGTGGCCTGAGTCCCAGGAGTTCTTCCACCCAGGAGCTCAGGATCACAGGATCACAGAGACATCTGGACTCTGGGGAATTCTGGCACAGCAAGATAATGGGCAATACAGGCTCCAGTCAGAGACAGTGAGTGCAGGTAGCACTAGAGATAACCAGATGACAAAAGGCAAGTGCAAGAACATAAGCAACAGAAACCAGGGTTACTTGGCATCATTAGAACCCAGTTCTCCCACCATAGCAAGCCTTAGACACCCCATCACACCAGAAAGGCAGGATTGAGAATTAAAATCACTTCTCATGATGATGATAGAGGACTTTAAGAAGGACATAAATAACTGCCTTAAAGAAGTACAGGAGAAAACACAGGTAAACAGGTAGAAGCCCTTAAAGAGGAAATACAAAAATCCTTTAAAGAACTGAAAGAAAACAAAACCAAACAGGTGAAGGAATTAAACAAAACCATCCAGGATCTAAAAATAGAAGTAGAAACAATAAAGAAATCTCAAAGGGAGACTATCTTGGAGATAGAAAACCTAGGAAAGAGATCAGGAGTCATAGATGCAAGCATCACCAACAGAACACAAGAGATAGAAGATAGAATCTCATGTGCAGAAAATACCATGGAAAACATTGACACAACTGTCAAAGAAAATACAAAATTCAAAAAGCTCCTAACCCAAAACATCCAGGAAGTCCAGGATACAATGAGAAGACCAAACCTAAGGATAATAGGTATTGATGAGAGTGAAGATTCCCAACTTAAATGGCCAGTAAATATCTTCAACAAAATTATAGAGGAAAACTTCCCTAACCTAAAGAAAGAGATGTCCATGAACATACAAGAAGCCTACAGAACTACAAATAGACTAGACCAGAAAAGAAATTCCTCCCATCACATAATAATCAAATGCACAAAACAAAGAAAGAATATTAAAAGCAGTAAGGGGAAAAAGTAAAGTAACATATAAAGGCAGACCTATCAGAATTACACGAGACTTCTCACCAGAGACTATAAAAGCCAGAAGATCTTGACTGATATCATACAGACTCTAAGAGAACACAAATGCCAGCACAGACTACTATACCCAACAAAACTCCCAATGACTATGGATGGAGAAACCAAGATATTCCATGACAAAACCAAATTTACACAATATCTTTCCACAAATCCAGCACTTCTAAGATAATTGATGGAAAATTCCAACACAAGGAGGGAAACTACAACCTACAAAAAGCAAGGAAGTAATCTTCCAACAACCCCAAAAGAAGATAGCTACACAAACATAATTACACCTCCAATAACAAAAAATAACAGGAAGCAACAATGATTTTTCCTTAATATCTCTTAACATCAATGGACTCAATTCTCCAATAAAAAGACATAGACTATCAGACTGAATACGTAAACAGGACCCTGAATTTTGCTTCATACAGGAAACACACCTCAGTGACAAAGACAGACACTACCTCAGAGTAAAAGGATGGAAGACAATTTTCCAAGCAAGTGATCCCAAGAAACAAGCTGGAGTAGCCATTCTAATATCAAATAAAATCAACTTTCAACCAAAAGTAATAAAAAAGGTAAGGAAGGACATTTCATACTCATCAAAGGAATAATCTACCAAGATGAACTCTCAATTCTGAACATCTATCCTCCAAATGTAAGAGCACCCACATACATAAAAGAAACTTTACTAAAGCTCAAAACACACTTTGTGCCTCACACAATAATAGTGGGGGATTTCAACACTCCACTCTCAGCAATGGACAGATCATGGAAACAGAAACTAAACAGAGACACAGTGAAATTAACAGAAGTTGTGAACCAAATAGATTTAACAGATATCTATAGAACATTTCGTCCTAAAACAAAAAAAATACCTTTTTCTCAGCACCTCATGGTACCTTCTCCAAAATAAACCATAAAATTGGTCACAAAACAGGCCTAAACATATGCAAAAAGATTGAAATAATCCCATGCATCCTATCAGATCATCACGAACTATGACTGATCTTTATTAATGACAAAAACAATGGAAAGCTCACATACACATAGCAACTGAACAATGCTCTACTCAATGATGACTTGGTCAAGGAAGAAATGAAGAAAGAAATTAAAGACTTTTTAGAATTTAACGAAAATGAGGACACATCGTACCAAAACTTGTGGGACTCCATGAAAGCAGTGCTAAGAGGAGAACTCATAGCACTAAGTACCTTCAAAAAGAAACTGGAGAGAGCATACACTAACAACTTGACACCACATCTGAAAGCTCTAGAACAAAAAGAATCAAATACACCCAAGAGGAATAGAAGACAGGAAATAATCAAACTCAGGGCTGAAATCAACCAATTAGAAACAGAAAGAACTATACAAATTATCAATAAAACCAGGAGCTAGTTCTTTGAGGAAATCAACAAGATAGATAAACCCTAAGCCAGACTAACCAGAGGGCACAGAGACAGTATCCAAATTAATAAAATCAGAACTGAAAGGGGAGACATAACAACAGAAACTGAGGAAATTTTTAAAAAATCATCAGATCGTATTACAAAGGCCTATACACAACAAAACTGAAAAATCTGGATAACATGGACAATTTTCTAGAGAGATACTAGGTACCAAAGCTAAATCAGGAGCAAATAAACCATCTAAACAGTCCCATAACCCCTAAAGAAATAGCAGCAGTCATTAAAAGTCTCCCCCACCCCAAAAAAAAGCCCAGGACCAGATGGATTTAGTGCAGAATTCTTTCAGACCTTCAAGGAAGACCTAATACCAATTCTGTTCAAACTATTCCACAAAATAGAAACAGAAGGAACACTACCCAATTCGTTCTATGAAGCTACAATCACACTCATACCTAAACCTCACAAAGACCCAACAAAGAGAACTTTAGACCAATCTCGCTTATGAATATCAATGCAAAAATACTAAAAAAAAAAAAAATTCTCGAAAACCGAATCCAAGAATGCATCAAAACAATCATCCATCGTGATCAAGTAGGATTTATCCCAGGAATGCAGGGATGGTTCAATATATAGAAATCCATCAATGTAATCCACTATGTAAACAAACTCAAAGAAAAAAAACCACATGATCATCTCACTAGATGCTGAGAAAGCATTTGACAAAATTCAACACCCCATCATGATAAAAAGTCTTGGAAAGATCAGGAATTCAAAGCCCATACCTAAACATAGTAAAAGCAATATACAGGAACCAGTAGCCAACATCAAACTAAATGGAGAGAAACTTGAAGCAATCCCACTAAGATCAGGGACTAGACAAGGCTGACCACTCTCTCCCTACCTATTCATTTTAGTACTCCAAGTCCTAGCTAGAGCAATTAGACAACAAAAAGAAGTCAAAAGGATACAAATAGAAAAAGTCAAAATTGTATATTTAAGCTGGTGGTGGTGGTGCATGCCTTTAATCCCAGCACTTGGGAGGCAGAGACAGGTGGATTTCTGAGTTTGAGGCCAGCCTGGTCTACAGAGTGAGTTCCAGGACAGCCAGGGATATACAGAGAAACCCTGTCTCGAAAAACCAAAAAAAAAAAAAAAAAGTCAAAATAGTATACTTAAGTGACCCCAAAACTTCCACCAGAGAACTCCTAAAACTGACAAAAAAAAAAAAACTTCAACAAAGTGGTTGGTTGTAAAATCAACTCAAACAAATCAGTAGCCTTCCTCTACTCGAAAGATAAACAGGCTGAGAAAGAAATGAGAAAGAAATTAGGGAAATGACACCCTTCACAATAGTCACAAATAATATAAAATACCTTGATGTGACTCTAACCAAGGAAGTGAAAGATCTGCATGACAAGAACTTCAAGTCTCTGAAGAAAGAAATCAAAGAAGATCTCAGAAGATGGAAAGATCTCTTGTGCTCATGGATTGGCAGGATTAATACAGTAAAAATGGCCATCTTGCCAAAAGCAATCTACAGATTCAATGCAATCCCCATCAAAATTCCAACTCAATTCTTCACAGAGTTTGAAAGAGAAATTCTTAAATTCGTTTGAAATAACAAAAAACCCAGGATAGTGAAAACTATTCTCAACAATAAAAGGACTTCTGGAGGAATCACCATCCCTGACCTGAAGCTGTACTACAGAGAAATAGTGATAAAAACTACCTGGTATTGGTACAGAGACAGGCAGGAAGATCAATGGAACAGAATTGAAGACCCAGAAATGAACCCACACACCTATGGTCACTTGATCTTTGACAAAGGAGCTAAAACTGTCCAGTGGAAAAAGGACAGCATTTTCAACAAATGGTGCTGGTTCAACTGGAGGACAACATGTAGAAGAATGAAAATTGAACAATTCTTATCTCCTTGTACGAAGCTCAAGTCCAAGTGGATAAACAACCTCCACATAAAACCTGATACACTGAAACTAATAGAAGAGAAGATGGGGAAGAACCTTGAATATGTGGGCACAGGGGGAAAGTTCCTGAACAGAATACCAATGGCTTATGTTCTAAGATCAAGAGTTGACAAATGGGACCTCATAAAATTGCAAAGCTTCTGTAAGGCAAAGGATACTGTCAATATGACTAAATGGCAACCAACAGATTGGGAAAAGATCTTTACCAATCCCACATCCAATAGAGGGCTAATATCCAATATATACAAAGAACTAGAGAAATTAGACTCCAGACAACCAAATAACCCTATTTAAAAATGGTGTATAGTGCTAAACAAAGAATTCTCAACTGAGGAAACTCAAATGGCTGAGAAGTACCTAAAGAAATGTTCAGCATCCTTAGTCATCAGGGAAATGCAAATCAAAATGACCCTGAAATTCCACCTCACACCAATCAGAATGGCTAAAATCAAAAACTCAGGTGATTGTAGATGCTGGCAAGGATGTGAAGAAAGAGGAACACTCTTCCATTGCTGGTGGGACTGCAAGCTGGAAAACCACTTTGGAAATCAGTCTGGTGGTTCCTGAGAAAATTGGAAAGAGTTCTACCTAGAAACACAGCTATACCACTCCTGGGTATATATCCAAAAAATGCTCCAACATATAGCAAGGACACATGCACCACTATGTTTATAGCAGCCTTATTTATAATAGGCAGAAGCTTAAAACAACTCAGATGTCCCTCAACAGAAGAATGGATACAGAAAATGTGGTACATTCACACAGTGGAGTACAAGTCAGCCATTATAAACAATGACTTCATGAAATTCACAGGCAAATGGATGGAACTAGAAAATATTCTGAGCAAGGTAATACAGACACAAAAGAACATACATGATATGTACTCGCTGATAAGTGGATATTATCCCAAAAGCCCAGAGTGCTCATGGTACAACCCACAAACCATATGGAGCTTAGAGGGAAGGAAGACTAAGGTGTGGATGTTTCAGTCCTGAATTGAGGTGGGAAGAAGATGATCATAGGAGGTGGAAGGAGAGGGGGACCTGGGAAAGAGAGGGTAGGGAGAAGACATAAGGGGGCAGTATCTGGAACTGGAGGAATGTGAGAAAGGTACAGAGGGTCAGGAAATCAAACAAAAATATGTAGGAAGGGGAATGAGGAACTAGATATAACCACTGGAGAATCCCAGACAACGGAGAAACATGAGGCTCCCAGAACTTAATGGGGATGACTTTAGCCATTATGTGCAGAGAAGGGGGAGGTAGAACATGTGGAGATCACCTCCAGTAGATAGGCACAGCCTCCAGTTGAGGGATGGGGCCACCCACCTATCTCAAAGTTTTTAACCCAGAAATGTTCCTGTCCAGAGGAAGAACAGGGACAAAAAAATGCAACAGAGACTGAAGAAAGGGCCATCTGGGGACTGCCCCATCTGGGCATACATCATGTCTGCAGACACCAAACCCAACACTGTTGCCATGGTCAAGAGGCACTTGTTGACAGGAACCTGGTGTGGCAATTCCTTGGGAGATCCAGCTATCAACTGATCAATGTAGATGTGGATGTTTGGAGCCAACATCCGATTAAGCTCAGGGAACATGGTGAGAGAGTTGACAGAAGGACTGGAGAAGTGGAGGGAGGTTGCAATCCCATTAGAAGAACAACATAGGCTGGCCTAACCACCCAGTACTCCCAGAGACTAGACCACCTACCAAGGAGTGTACCTGGAAGGATCCATGGCTCTAGATACATATGTAGCAGAAGATGGTCTTGCCTGACAGCAATGGGAGGTGAGGCCCTTGGTCCTGGGGAGGTTTAATGCCCCAGCATAGGTGAATGCTGGATCAGTGGGGCAGGAGAGGGTAGGTTGGTAGGGGAGAACCCTCATACAGGCAAAGGGGAGGAGGAAGGGCAGATGTGGGATAGGGGGTAGGTGGTGGGGTAACCAGAAAGTGAGATATCATTTGAGATGTAAACGAATGGAATAATTAATAAAGAAGAAAAGGAAGAAGAAGAAGAAGAAGAAGAAGAAGAAGAAGAAGAAGAAGAAGA
>NW_021604593.1:425030-454047 GCF_004785775.1 Grammomys surdaster
GAAGAAGAAGAAGAAGAAGAAGAAGAAGAAGAAGAAGAAGAAGAAGAAGAAGAAGAAGACTCACAGACTATAAATGTTGCCCATAAGCAGGACACAACAAGTGTTAGTCTTTCAGAGGTACCAACTATGATATCTTCAAAATAGCTAACTGACACGCCTGTATGGATAGAACAATGGCCTATGACAAAAGAAAAAAAGGGGGAAAAAAGATTAAGGTACTAGAAGCAGCCAAATCCTCAATATATTGAAGAATCTACCATTCCATGGAATTCCCCTGTGTATGTTATTTTTGAAACATTATAAAAATGAAGGCTGTTAACAGATTTAAGAACCATAAATAAAATGATTCAGCCAGTAGGCTCTTTACAGCCTGGAATCCCAATGTCTTCTTTATTGCCTAAGCCATGGCCTTTGGTAGTAATTGACTTAAAATATTCCTTTTGTACAATCACTATCCATGAATATGATAGGGAAAGGTTTGCTTTCTCAATAACTACTTATAATAATTGTCCATTAAAGAGATATCATTGGAAAGTCTTGCCACAAGGAATTTTTAACAGTCCTACCTTGTGCCAATATTTTGTACAGCAGCCATTAGAAATAATTCATAAACAGTTTCCTCAACCTAAAATTTATCATTATATGGATATCTTACTGGCTGATGCACATACACATACCTTAGGAAACATATTTGATGAACAGAATTTTTCTTTGTTGGAGATTATAAATTACTCCTGAAAAATACAAAGAGGAAATTCTGCTAGTTATCTAGGATATAAGATACATCTACAGAAAATTCAACCACAGAAAGGTACATTGTGAGATAACAATTACAAACTCTTAACATTTTTTTTAAAAATTGCTGAGAGATATTAATTGACTAAGGACCATAATTGGATCAAGAACTAAATAATTTATCTGAAACTTTACAAGGTGATAAAAATGTCAATAGTCCAATAAAATTATCATCTGAAGCTGAAAATTATTTAGCTCTAGTAGAAAAGAAACTACAGGATGCACATGTGGACTATTTGTATCTAAAGCTAGATTATATGTTAGTTATTCTGCCGTCTACTCATTCTCCCACAGGAATTCTTATGCAGAGAGAAGATAATATCTTACAATGGATTTTTAGTACATTAAGAGAGTAAAAAAATAAAGATCTATGTAAAGCTTTCTAAATTGATTCTTAAGTCCATTGTTCTATCCACACAAGATTGTCAGTTAACCACTTTAAAGATAGGGCAGCTGGTACATTTGAAAGACCAACATGTCATGTCCTGCTTAGAGACAAACTGGAAAGTCTGTGACTGTTCTTGATGGTACCTTTTATTATTTCTCTCAGAAGCATTCTTTATTTTATGGTTTGTTTCTGAGGTCAGAGAAATGTTAATCTGTGTTTTCCATTGCTACAACAAATCACGTCCCCACGAATTTATTACAGTGACCCAGTAATGGCTTTAATTTTCCTACATTTCCTTTCTGGCCCTATACACCCATCATGCTCTTCCATGACAGCAAGCCCTGGATATCCCAACACACCTAAAGAATAGGTCTATGACCTTAAATCTCATCTTAAGAAGATTACAGAAGCCTTAAAAGATGAAATAAATAAATCTTTTAAGGAAATAGAGAAAAAATACAGTCAGATAGAAGCCCTTAAAGATGAAACAAATATAGCCACTGGAGGGTCCCAGATACCAGAGAAGCATGAGGCTCCCAGGACCCAACAGGATTGAATTTAGCCATAATGTGCAGAGAATGGGGAGATAGAACCTGTGGAAAACACCCCCAGTAGATAGGCAAGACCCCTGGCCAAAGGATGGGGCTACTCACCCCTCTCAAATATTTTAACCGAGAATGTTCCTGTCTAAAGGAAGAACAGGGACAAAAAAGGCAACAGAGATTGAAGGAAGGGCCAACCAGGAATGGCCCCACCTGGGGATACATCATGTCTGCAGACACCAAACCAAACACTGTTGCCATGGTCAAAGGCACTCGAGGTCAGTCAGAAACCAAGTGTGGCAGTTCCTGGGGAAGTCCAACCACCAACTGACCAATGAAGATGTGGATGCTTGGAGCCAACCATCAGACTGAACTTAGGGAACCTGAGGGCTGGGGGTGATGGTAGAAGGATTAGAGGAGTGGAGGAGGATTGCAATCCCATTAGAAAAACAACATAGTCTGGCCTGACTACCCAGTTGTCCCAAAATCTAGACCGCCAACCAAGAAGGGTACCTGGAGAGATCCATGGCTCCAGATACATATGAAGCAGGGGATGGCATTGCCTGACAGCAATGGGAGGGAAGGCCCTTGGTCCTGGGGAGGTTTGATGCCCCAGAGTAGGAGGATGCTGGAGTGGTGGGGCAGGAGAGTGTGGGTGGATGGGGGAACTCTCATACAGGCAAAAAGGAGGGGAGGGCAGATGTGAGATGGGGGTTAGTGGAGGAGTAACATGGAAGTGGGATCATTTGAGATGTAAACAAATGGAATGATTAATTTAAAAAAGATGAAACAAATAAATCCCTCAAAGAAATACAGAAAAATACAAACAAACAACTGAAGGATGTGAATAAAACTGTTTGAGACCCAAATGTGAAAACAGAAGCAATAAAGAAAACATAAATGGAAGCAGACCTAGAGATGGAAAACCTACTAAAGATAACAGGAACTACAGACATAAGCATCACCAACAGAATACAAGAGATGGAAGAGAAAATTTCAGGTGTAGAAGATACCATAGAAGAAATATATATGTCCCTCAAAGAAAATGGCAAATTTTTAAAGTTTCCAATTCAAAACTTCCAGAAAATTTGAAATACAAGGAAAGGCCAAACCTAAAAATAATGGTAATAGAGGAGGGTGAAGATTCACAGTTCAAAGGGCCAGAAAACATTATCAACAAAATCATACAAAAAAACTTACCTAACCTAAAGAAAGAGATGTCTATAAATATACAAGAAGTTCACAGAACCCAAACAGAGTAGGCTAAAAAAGAAAATCCTCCCACCACATAATAATAAAAACATTAAATGCACAGAACAAAAAAAAAAACATAAAAAGCTGCAAGGAGAAAAGACCAAGTAACATATAAAGGCAGAACTATCATAATTTTACCTGATTCTCAACAGAGACTCTAAAATCCAGAAGATCCTGGATAGATGTCTTGCAGACCCTAAGAGACCACACATGCTAGCCCACACTACTATACCCAGCAAAACTGTCAATTTCCATAGATGGAGAAACCAAGATATTCCATGACAAAACCAAATTTATACAATATCTTTCTACTAATCCAGCTCTACAGAGGATACTAGAAGGAAAACTCCAACAGAAAGAGGGTAACTATATCCAAGAAAATACAAGAAATTAATCATCTCACAGCAAAATCAGAAGGAGGATGTAGAGGAGGAAGGAGAGGAAGAGGAGAAAGAGGAGAAAGAGGAGGAGGAGGAGAGAGAGAGAGAGAGAGAGAGAGAAAGAGAGAGAGCTCCAACATAAAAAAACACCACAGGAACAAACAATCATTGATCATTAATATCTCTCAATATCAAGGACTCAATTCTCCAATAAAGACACACACTGACAAACTGAATATGTAAACAAGAGCCATCATTCTGACGAATACAAGAAATACACTCAACATCAAAGATAGACACTGCCTCCGAGTAAAGGGCCAGGAAAAGGTTTTCCCAGTAAACAGACCAACAAACAAACTGGAGTAGCCATTCTAATATCTAATAAAACAGACTTTCAACAAAAAGGTATCAAAAGATATGAAGGAGAACACTTAATACTCATCAAAGGAAAAAATCCACGAAGATGATGTCTCAATTCTGAACAACTATGCTCCAAAATGCAAGGGCACCCACATTCATAAAAGAAACTTACTAAGGCTCAAATCACATACAGAACCCCACACAATAATGGTGGGGGACTTCAACATCCCATTCTCACCAACAGACATGTCATCAAAACAGAAACTAAACAGAGAAACAATGAAACTAACAGATGTTATGAACCAAATTGATCTAACAGATATCTACAGAATATTTCATCCAAACATAAAAGAATATATCTTCTTCTGAGCACCTCACAAAACCTCCATTCGACCATATAATTGGGACAAAGCAAGCCTCAACTAATACAAGAAGATTAAAATAACCCCTTGCATCTTATCAGATCACTATCAAGTAAGGCTAGACTTCAACAACAGAATCAACAGAGAACCCACATATTCATGGAAACTGTACAACTCTACTCAGTGGCCACTCTGTCAGGGGAGAAATAAAGAAAGAAATTAAAGACTTTCTAGAATTCAATGAAAATGAAGGCACAGCGTACCCAAATTTATGGGACACAGTGAAAGCAGTGCTAAGAGGAAACTTCATGGCATTAAATTCCTGCATAAAGAAATTGGAAAGAAAGAAGTCAAGGTATCTCTATCAACATATGATATGATAATGTACATAAGCAACCCCCAAAATTCTACCAAAGACTCCTACAGCTGATAAACAACTTCAGCAAAGTGGCTGGATATGAAATTAACTCAAAGAAAATAGTAGCCCTTCTTTACACAAACAATAAATGGATTGAGAAAGGAATAAGGAAAAAAAATCTTCACAACAGCCACAAATAATATATCTTAGTGTAACTCTAACCAAACAACTGAAAGATCTATCTGACAAAAACTTCAAGAACTTTTAAAAAGAAATTGAAGACGACTTCAGAAGATGAAAAGCTCTCCCATACTCATGGATCTGTAGGATTACCATAGTGAAAATTGCCATCTTACCAAAAACAATCTACAGATTCAATGCAATCCCCATCAAAATCCCAACACAATTTTTTATAGATCTTGAAAGATCAATTCCCAACTTCATATGGAAAAAGAAAAAACAGGGTAGCTAAAACAATCCTGAACAATAAAATGACTTCTGGAGGAATAACCTTCCCTGTTCTAAAGCTGTACTACAGAACAATAATGATTGAAAGAAAAGCATGAAATTGGTATAGAAACAGACAGGTTGATCAGTAGACTCAAATAAAAGGCCCAGAAATAAATACACACCCTATGGTCACTTGATTTTTGACAAAAAAAAAAAAGCATACAAAGGAAAAAAGAAAGCATCATTAACAAATCGTGCTGATCTAATTGGATATCTGCACATAGAAGAATGCAAACAGATCCATATTTATCACCCTGCACAAAACTCTAGTCTGAATGAATCAAAGACCTCAACACCAAACTGGATATACTAAATCTAATAGAAGAGAAAGTGGGAAATAGCCTTGAAAGCATTGATTCAGGAGACAATTTCCTGCACAGAACACCACTGGTTCAGGCTCTGAGATCAACAGTTGATAAATGGGACCTTATAGAATCAAAAAGTGCTTCTGTAAGGAAACAAACCCTGTCAATTGGACAAAATAACAGCTTACAAATTGGGAAGAGATCTTTACTAATCCTACATCTGATAGAGGGCTAATATCCAAAATGAACTCAAGAAGTTAGACTCCAACAAATCAAATAACCCAATTTTTAAAATGAGTTACTGACAGCGCCGGCGCTGCCCGTGGTACCGAGCTTGGGCGTAGGCCTGGGGGATTAAAGAAATACTCAGACTCGGGTCATCCGTTGTGGGAGAATGCCAATGCCTTTACTGAGCAGGTTCAATATATATACAGCAAGCCAGGGAAGGAAAAATACAAACTCAGGAAAAAACAGGAACTCAACTGGGGGGCAATAGGATGTCAAGTATAAATTCCCTTCCTGAGGCACCATGTATTAGTCAGGATGTGAAAAAGCAGGAACTCAACTGGGAGGCAATAGGATGTCAAGAGTAAATTCCCTTCCTGGGGCACCATGCCTTAGTCAGGATGTTTTGATCCTAGAGGAACCGCAGAATGTTACTTAGTAGACAGCAGCATACAGAAAGGTTCAGCCAGGGCATAGCAGCCCTTTGGGGTCCTACAAGTTACAGAGCTAAACAGAGAATTCTCAACAGAGGAATCTTGAATGACTGAGAAGCACTTAAAGAAATGTTCAGTGTCCTTAGTAATCAGGGAAATGCAAATCAAAACTGTCCTGAGATTCTTTCTCACACCAATCAGAATAGCTAAAATCAAAAACTCAATCGACAGCATGTTCAGGCAAGGATGTGGGGAAAGGGGGACACTCCTGCATTGCTGGTGAAATTTCAGGCTTGTATAACCACTCTGGAAATCAATATGGCAGTTTCTTGGAAAATTGAAAATAGTTCGACCTGAAGACCTCCTGGGCATATACCCAAAGGATGTTCCACCTTACTACAAGGACATATGGTCTATCATGTTCATAGAAGCTTTCTTTGTAATATCCAGAAACTGGAAACAATCCAGATGTCCCTGAACTAAAGAATGGTTATGGAAAATGTAGTTCATTTAAACTATTGAATACTATTCAGCTATTAAAAACAAGAACATCACCCCCAGACAGAGTTATTAATTTAACAGCTTGGCAAACCAAGGACGGGTGAGATTTGGCACAAAGTCTTACCAACCTAAGACATAAGTGCATTCCTTTTGATAATGCATATTCCATGATGGGTAAGGAAGGTATTCTTGGCAGAATGACCTAAGACAGGAACAGTCTTGTATATAAAATTAAAAAAGGGGAAATGTGGAGAGCTTTTGGGGCTGCTTGGCAGGAATCTGATATTGGCCAAGTACAAGATAATGGGCTGCTTAGCAGTAATCTGACATTGGTCAAAGACAAAGAAATGGGCTTTAGACAGGAATCTGACATTAGGCTAGAACAAAGAAGTAATTTCAGGCAGGAATATAAATCTTGGGCTAGAACAAAGAAATAATTTCAGGCAGGACTCTACATCTTAGGTTAGAACAAAGAAGTGGGCTTCAGACATGAAAATGACTTTGGGCTATGACAGGGAAGTAGGCTCAGATATTTTGGTCATTCTGATAAGTTCTTAGAAACAGTGATCACAGGAGTGATCATGGAACTTTGTTTATTGCCTTGCTTGTTCTTTGACTATTTGTGTTTATTGTCTCGCTTGTTCCTTGACTATTTGCATCTATTGTATTGCTAGTTCCTCAACCTAGAACTGACTTATATAATTAAAATGGTATAAAAGCAAAAAGGAGGAGGAGGGATGGAATAGGGGTTTCAGGGGGGATGGGTAAATATAAATAAATAAAAGTCAATAAAAAAGCAAATGCAGAAAATGAACACGATACCAACTTCATACCTTCAACAGCAACAGAAATAAGCTCCTAACAGATGGTTGCAAAAAGAAAATAAAACAAGAAAAAAAACATCTAGAAGATAAGAGGAGAAAACCTACCTATCCGTGGGTTGTCTGTGGCTAGTGAGACCCAACACCAAAAACATGATCGAGGAACGAACAAACTGTTCTGTTTTTCATTACAACTAGAAACATCTATCTGTGGTACAAAGGAACTCAGTTTGTCTCATGGGTTTTGGTGGGATTTTTTTGTCTTGTACTTTACAGATTCTTTGCATGTTTTTAGGGGATTCCTGCGTGTACAAACATTTGAGTCTCTGTGTACATGTATATCTTGTGCTTTTTCTTTGACTCTTTTTTTATTCTGGTTGTTTTATCCTATTCTGTTTTTTTATTTTTGTTTTATCTTATATTTGTTCAGACGCCTATTTGCTTTCCAATGAGAGACATAAAAGGTGTGGATTCTGATGGAGGGAAAGGTGGGGAGGATTTGGGGGAAAAGAAACTGAAATCAGAATATATTATATGAAAAACATCTATTTTCAATAAAAGAAAAAAACTTTTGTGGTTTAAAAAAAAAAAAACAAGGACATCATGAATTTTGCAGGCAAATGGATGAAACTCAAAAGCATCATCCTGAGTGAGGTAACCCAGACCCAAAAGGGCATGTATTTTATGTACTCACTTATAAGTGGATATTAGCCATAAAGTACAGGATATCCATAATAGACCCAAAAAAGCTAAACAAGAAGAAAGGCCCAAATGATGATAATTGAATCTTACTTAGAAGGGGAAATAAAATAGTCATAGAGGCAGAGGGAGGGAGGGAAATTTGTGGGACAAGGGATGGGGTGGGGAGTGAAAGGATCAGGATCAGGTATAGGGAGAGACAAGAGAGTAGGCTAGAGGGCCAGGAGAATGAATATAAATCTTCAGTTGCCAGGGTTAGGAGTGAGGGGAAATCTCTAGGAAGTGCCAGAGCGCTGGAATGGGGAGGCCTCCAGGAGTCAATGTGGGTGACATTGGCCAAGACACATAACAGTGGGGATATGGAACCTTAAAAGGACAACTCCTGTACCCAGGCATGACTCCAACCCACCAAAGACCTTTTGACCCAAAATTTGACCTGTCTAAAAGAACTGCAGGGACAAAGATGGAGCACAGACTAAGGAATAGCCAACCAATAACTAGCCCAACTTGAGACACATTCATTCATAATGCAAGCACCAATCCCTGACACTATTAATGATACTCTGTTTTGCTTGTAGACAGGAGCCTAACATAACTGTCCTCTGAGAATCTCCACACAGCAGCTGACTGAAACAGATGCAGATATCCACAGCCAAACATTTGGATGGAAATGAGAACTCCTGTAGAAGAGTTGGGGGAAGACTGAAGACCCTGAAGGGAACTCCACAGGAAGACCAACAGAGTCTGCAACTTGGACCCTTTGGGAGCTCCTAGAGACTGAACCACCAACTGAAGAGCCTACATGGACTGGATTGAGGCCCCCAGCATTTATGTAGCAGACGTGTAGCTGTCTCCATTGTTCCCGAAAAACTGGAGTAGGGTTGTTTCCTGTCTGTGGAATTAGTTCTGCAACATCAGTCTATTCTCACCTAACTTTGCAGAGACTTGATGCACCAGGGTGGGGAGATATTCAGGGGGCCCCACCCTCTCAGAGGAGAAGGGGAGGAAGGATGGAGGAAGTGACTAGAGAAGGGAAAGGGGGAGACAAGTGAAACATCTGAAGAAAAAAGATAGATAACCCAGGGAATATGCTACAAGAAAAAGAGTAAGTTGGCCAAGTGTTATTGCCTACCTCCAACTTGTTTCTGCTGCCCTCTACAGACATAAGTGGCAAATGGTCTTTATGTGGTCCCAATTAAAACCTAAAGCTGGCTGTTTCATATCAGAAGAGCCACCTGGTATGGGACAGAGGAAAACAAAAAATAAGTGACTATTCTATTGCCACTAGCCCACCACCCACCAGAGGTAGTGGAAGGGAAAGATTAACAGGGCAAAGGAGGATGTGGACCTGTTTAGAAATAGGGTTTTTAGGGGATGGGGGGGGGGTGAATCAAATCTTCATTGTCAGGATATCAGCAGTTCACTTCACACAAATCAACAGCAGTAACTCAATCTACTCACAAACACCATTCATGAACCAACAACAGCAGTTTGATCCAGAAGAAATTGCAAGGCTCTGCCAATCAGCCCAAGTTAGCAGAAGTATCAAGAAGCTGCCAGAACACCACAAGAAGTTCTTTGGTGTATTTCTCTCTATGAAGTCATGACAAATGATAACTAACAAAGAGTGGCAAAGTGAACCAATACAACACAGTGCCATTTTCGAAGACCAGCATCAGCAAAGACCAATGAAGACCAGCAAAGAGTGGCAACTCGAACCAATACCACATAGTATCATCCACTGTCTGTTGGATTGTATTTATACCCTTTCTAAACATCATGCGTTCTCTCAAGTATCCACTGTAGCAAACTATCACATGCCCTTTTTTTCCAGGCAGCTTCCAGAAAAATAACATATGTCTGTTCTCAGCAAAGCATCCTCCCTCATGTTTAGCAAAAATATCCTCTCATAAAACAGTTTCCAGAAAACATCACATGATGCAACTGACTCTCAAAAAAAAAACATAGAAATTGCCACTTCAAGTAGATAAATAGGATACTAAATAATTCTGGAAATAACCTTCATCTAGCTTCCTGTATATGTTTTCAGGTTTGAGTCTGAAGCAGACAACTAGGAACAGAATTTGTATACTTTGGATGTACTTAATAGATTGTGGTCTTCAAACCTTTCTGAGATCTGCTGAATATGGCATTTAAAATGTTAAAGTTCTACCATTGCTAGCAAAAAACCTTTTATGTCTCCTAGAACATGATGGGGTCCTGCAACAACAAACTCACCTGGGTTGTGGTAACACTAAGAACTGGGCTAAACTGCCCCATGCCTCCTCTGCTGTCAGTTTCCGTGCCAAGAGTGGGCACTTTTGTGTTCACTACTGTGTTCTGCCTATCCAGCATTGCCACTAAGCTGACAAACACCACCCATCAGCTTTTAACTACAGTATGTAGTATCCTGGCAAAAGGCAAACACAAGAACATGAGCAACAAAAACCAAAGTTACTTGGCATCATCAGAACCCAGTTCTCCCACCATAGCAAGTCCTGAATACTTCATGACACCAGAAAAGCAAGACAAAGATTTAAAATCACTTCTCATGTTGATAATAGAGGACTTTAAGAAGGACATAAATAGCTCCCTCAAAGAAATACAGGAGAACACAGGTAAACAGGTAGAAGCCCCTAAAAAGGAAACACAAAAATTCCTTAAAGAATTACAAGAAAACAGAACAAAACAGGTGAAGGAATTGAACAAAACTATCCAGGACATAAAAATGGAAGTAGGAACAATAAAGAAACCACAAAGGGAGACTATCTTGGGGAAAGAAAACCTAGGAAAGAAATCAGGAGTCATAGAGACAAGCATCACCAACAGAATAAAATCGATAGAAGAGAGAATCTCAAGTGCAGAAGATACCATAGAAAATATTGACACAGCTGTCAAAGAAAATGCAAAAAGTTCTTAACACAAAACATCCAGGAAATCCAGGACACAATGAGAATACTAAACCTAAGGATAATAGGTATAGAAGAGAGGGAAGATTCCCAACTTAAAGGACCACTAAATATCTTCAACAAAATTATAGAAGAAAACTTCCCTAACCTAAAGAATAAGATGCCCATAAACATACAAGAAGCCTACAGAACTCCAAATAGACCAGGCCAGAAAAGAAATACCTCCTGTCAAATCAAAACACCAAATGCACAAAACAAAGAAAGAATATTAAATGCAGTAAGGGAAAAAGGCCAAGTAACATATAAAGGCAGACCTATCAGAATTACACCAGACTTCTCACCAGATACTATAAAAGCGAGAAGATCTTGGACAGATGTCATACAGACCCTAAGAGAACACAAGTGCCAGCCCAGGCTACAATACCCAGCAAAACTCTCAATTACCATAGATGAAAAAAAACCAAGATATTCCATGACAAAACCAAATTTACACAATATCTTTCCACAAACCCAGCACTACAAAGGATAATAGTGGGAAAGCTCCAATACAAGGAGGGAAATTATACCCTACAAAGAGTAAGAAAGTAATCCTCTTCCAATAAATCCAAAAGAAGATAGCCACACAAACAATGCCACCACTAGTAACAAAAATAACAGGAAGCAACAATCTCCTCTCCTTAATATCTTTTAACATCAATGGACTCAATTCCCCAATTAAAAAAAAACATAGGCTAATGGATTGGGTATGTAAACAGGACCCAGCATTTTGCTACATACAGGAAACCCACCTCACTGACAAAGACAGACACTACCTTAGAGTAAAAGGCTGGAAAACAATTTTTCAACCAAATGGTCCTAAGAAACAAGCTGGAGTAGCCATTCTAAAACCTCCAGCCTGAGAACACAAAGAGAGAGACTCATGGCTCCACCTGTATAGGTAGTTGAGGGTGGTCTTGTCAGGCATCAGTGGAAGTGGAGGGCCTTGGTGCCAATGACAAGGAAAGGGGCTGCTTGGCAGGAATATGACAATGGCCAAGGACAAGGAAGTGGGCTTCAAGAAGAAATCTGACATTAGACTAGAACAAAGAAGCAATTTCAGGTAGGAGTCTAAATCATAGGCTACAACAAAGAAGTAATCTCCGACAGGAATCTAAATATTAGCCTGGAACAAGGAAGTAGGCTTCAGACATGAAAATGACCTTGGGCTAGGTTAGGGAAGTAGGCTCAGATACTTTGGTCATCCTGATAAGCCTTTAGAAACAGTGATCATGGGAATGTTCATGTAACTGGGTTTAATGCCTTGCTTTTTCTTTGACTATTTGTGTTTATTGTCTTATTTTTTTTCCTTGACTATCTGCATTTATTGTATTGCTAGTTTGTCAACCTAGAACTGACCTTAATACTTGTATGTAATTAAAACGGTATAAAAGCAAAAATGAGGTGGGGGTATAGGATAGAGGGTTCTAGGGAGGGGAAATGCGGAAAGGGGATGACATCTGAAATGTAAATAAATAAAATATCCAAAAAAAAGAACCCCCTCACAAACCCAAAGTCTCAGATCAGCCACTGGGAGCCCAGTGGATTTGGGACCCATCACTTACCAAAACCCCACCTTCCTGAATACCACTCCCCTTTTGCCCATTCCACCCCATCCCCCTGGTTTTTCTGCTGGGGCAAACTCCTAGCTTGTCTGCTCCCATGAAGACACCATATCCTGGCCAATCCTAGAGGATCCACTGCACTCAGAGCAGTTGACACCACAGCTTGAAGACATGCAGGGAAAGTGACCTGACATACTAAAAGCTTCCCTGGAGTTCTGCTGCACACAGGGAAACAGAAACCACAGTCTGTAGGCTTCTCTGGAGAACATTTCCACACAGAACAACAGCTTGACTGCTCCACTGAAGACTCAACAGTCTGAAGGTCTCCTAGGAGATCTACTGTAGCCATGGCAACAGATCAGCAGCTTCTCTGCCCCTCTGAAGAGCCCCCAATTGGAAAGCCCCACAGATGGTTTGCTACAGCCAGGGCCACAGGCCTACCAAGAGACCTGAAGCAACCAAGGGACAAAAAAGGCAGACTCCAAACAGAGTCACTCAGACCAACAAACACCAGGGATATCCAGATGGTGAGAGGCAAGCACAAGACAATGAACAACAGAAGCCAATATATGTGGGCATCAATAGAACCCAGTTCTCCCAACACAGCAAGTCCTGAATACACCAACACAGGACATAAAATAAGGAATCTGTTCTAAAATCCTATCTCATGAAGGTAATATAGTTCTTTAAGGAGGATATCAATAACTCACTGAAAGAAATACAGGAAAATACAGGTAAACATGTGAAGGAATTGAATAAAGCAATTCAAGACCTAAAAGGGGAAGTAGAAACAATAAAGAAAACACAAATGGAGGCAAAACTGGAAATGTAAAACCTAGGAAAGAAGCCAGGAATTACAGATGTAAGTATCACCAACAGAATACAAGAGATAGAATAGAGAATCTCATGTGTAGAAGATACCATAGAAGAGACTGACACAACTGTCAAAGAAAATTCAAAATATAAAAAAACTCCTAACCCAAAGCACCCAGGAAATACAAGACACAATGAAAAGACCCAATCTAAGAATAATCAGAATAGAGGAGAGCAAAGATTCCCAGCTCAAAGGACCTGAAAACGTCTTCAACAAAATTATACAAGAAAATTTCCCCAACCTAAAAAAAAAAAAAAAAAAACAGATGTCCATAAAGGTACAAGAAGCCTATAAGACACCCAAATAAATGGGACCAGAAAAGAAAATCCTCTCATCACATAATAATCAAAACACTAAACACACAGAACAAAGAAAGAATATTAAAAGCTGCAAGGGAAAAGGGCCAAGTAACATACAAAGGTAGACCGATCAGAATTACACCAGACTTCTCAACAGAGACTATGAAAGCTAGAAGAGACTGGTCAGAGGTCATCCAGGCTCTAAGAGAACACAAATGCCAGCCCAGGCTACTATACCCAGCAAAATGCTCAATCAGCACAGATGGAGAAAACAAAATATTCCAGAACAAAACCAAATTCAAACAGTATCTATCTATCAATCCAGCTCTACAGAGGATCCTAGAAGGAAAACTCCAACACAAGAAAGATACCTGCACCAAAGAAAGGACAAGATATTAAGTATCTCACAACAAAGCCAAAAGGAGAGAACCACAAGCACATAAAGCCACCTACAAAAACGAACATGTTAGGAACCAACAGTCATCTCTCTTTAATATCTCTCAGTATTAATGGACTCAATTCACCTATAAAAAGATAAAAGCTAACTGGATACACAAACAAGACCCAGAATTTTGCTGCATACAAGAAACACACCTCAATAACAAAGACAGACACTATCTCAGAGTAAAAGGGTGGGAAAAGGTCTTCCAAGCAAATGGTCCCAAGAAACAAGCTGGAGTTGCCATCCTTATATCCAATAAAAGACTTTCAACCAAAAGTTGTCAAGTGTGATAAGGAAGGACTCTTCATATTCATCAAGAGGAAAATCCACCAAGAGAAAGTCTCAATTCTGTACATCTATGCCCCAAATGCAAGAGCATCCAAATTCACAAAAGAAACTTTAGTAAGCTCAAAACACACATTGTACCCCACATAATGATAGTGGGAGACTTCAACACCCCACTCTCACCAATGGGCAGGACATTGAAACAGAACCTAAACACAGACACAGTGAAATTAATAGAAGTTATGAACCAAATGGATTTAACAGATATCTACAGAACATTTCATCCTAAAACAAAAGAATACACCTTCTTCTCAACATCTCATGGTTCCTTCTCCAAAATTGACCATATAATTGGTCACAAAACAAGCCTCAACAGATATGAGAAAATTGAAATAATCCCATGCATCCTATCAGATCACCACAGAGTAAGAAAGGCTGGTCTTCAATAATGACAAAATCAATGCAAAGCCCACATACACACGGAAACTGAACAACTCTCTATTCAATGATAAATTGGTCAGAGAAGAAATAAAGAAAGAAATTGAAGACTTTTTAGAATTTAATGAAAATCTTGAAACATCATACCCAAACTTATAGGACACAATGAAAGCAGTGCTAAGAGGAAAAGTCATAGCACTAAGTGTCCTGGTAAAGAAACTGGAGAGATCTTACACTAACAACCTAACAGCACATCTGAGAACTCTAGAACAAAGAGAAGCAAACTCACCCAAGAGGAGTAGAAGGCAGGAAGTAGTCAAACTCAAGGCCAAATAAAAACAAAGAGGACAATCAAAGAATCAACAAAACCAAAAGCTGGTTCTTTGAGAGGATCAACAAGATAAAGCAACCCCTAACCAAACTAACTAAAGGGCCCAGAGACCGTATCCAAATTAACAAAATCAGAAATAAAAAGGGAGACATAACAACAGAAATGGAGGAAATCCAAAAAATCATCAGATCCTACTATAAAAGCCTATACTCAACAAAACTGGAAAATCTATATGAAATGGATGGTTTTCTAGACAGATACCACATACCAAAGTTAAATCAAGAGCAGGTAAACTATCTAAACAGGCCCATATTGCACAAGGAAATAGAAGAAGTCATTAAAAAAAACCTCCCAACCAAAAAAGCCCAGGATTGGTGCAGAATTGTAGCAGACCTTCAAAGAAGACCTGATACCAATATTTCTCAAACTATTCCATAAAATAGAAACAGAAGGAGCACTACCTAACTCATTCTATGAAGCCACAATTACTCTGATATCAAAACTACACAAGGATACAACAAAAAAAGATTTCAGACCAATCTCGCTTATGAATATTGATGCAAAAATACTCAATAAAATTCCCATGAACTGAATCCAAGAACACATCGAAACCATCATTCACCACAATCAAGTAGGCTTCATCCAAGGAATGCAAGGAAGGTTCAATATACAAAACTCCATTAATGTAACCCACTGTATAAACAAACTCCAAGAAAAAATCACATGCTCCTGTGGGCACCACTCCCTGGACCTTCAAGTTTCTCGAATCATTGCAGGAGGGGATAATGATTCTAGCTCCAGGCTGGTTTGGTTTTTAACAGGCTGTCAGCCCACGTGGCTTAGCATACCAAGGGTGTGGATCTCTCCATCTCCCAGAAACAGATTACAGGTGTGCTAGCAGTGGGCTTGCCATGTGCATTAACCTTAAGGCTCATGTTTGCCTATTACCCCAGTTTAACACTTCTAGCATCATGCCTGCCTGTGCTGTACAGTTAATTCTGGGTAAAATGGATTAGCCTTCAATTTAACAATTGTTACCTAACATGCTCTTGCTTCTCTTGTGGTATCTTGTAAAGCCAACATGGCAGCTAAGTGCCCAGGGCAGAAATACCTATTTAGGGTCTCCAGGTACTGTGCTGGTTTTTCAAACAGTTCATTTTTCCTGTGTGTATGTATAGTATGTATCTGTGCTTTTGGAATCCAGATGAAGGTTCCCTGGAACTGGACTGCCATGTGGGTGTGAACCAAGGTCCTGGAAGAACAACTAAGAACCACTGAGCCATCTCATCCCCCAGCCCCCAAACTTAAACCTAATGTTTCAATAAAGTCTTGTTCTCATAAAAAAAAGAAAAAGAAAAAAGAAAAAAATCACATGATCATCTCCTTAGATGCAGAAAAAGCATTTGACAAAATACTACACCCTTTCATATTAAAAGTATTGGAGAGATCAGGAATGCAAGGCCGATACCTAAAAATAATAAGAGCAATATACAGCAAACCAACAGCCAATAACAAATTAAATGGAGACATACTTGAAACAATCCCACTAGAATCAGGGACAAGACTAATATGCCCACTCTCCCCATATCTATTCAATATAATACTGGAAGTGCTAGCTAGAACAGTAAGACAACAAAAAGACATTAAGGGGACACAAACTGGCAAAGAAGAAATAAAGGTATAACTATTTGCAGATGATATAATAGCTTACATAAACAACCCCAAAAATTCTACCAGAGAACTTCTACAATTGATAAACAACTTCAGCAAAGTGGCTGGATATAAAATTAACTCAAATAAATCAGTAGCCTTCCTTTATACAAATGACAAACAGGCTGAGAAGGAAATTATGGAAATGACACCCTTCACAATAGCCACAAATAACATAAAATATCTTGAGGTAATTCTAACCAAACAAGTGAAAGACATGTATGACAAGAACTTCATGCCTCTCAAGAAAGAAACCGAAGAATATCTCAGAAAATGGAAAGATCTTCCATGCTCGAGGATTGGAAGAATTTATATAGTAAAAATGGCTATCCTACCAAATGCAATCTACAGATTCAATACAATCCCCATCAAAATTCCAACACAATTCTTCAAAGACTTGGAAAGAGCAATTCTCAAATTCATCTGGAAAGGCAAAAAACCCAGAATAACAAAAACAATTAAAATAATTCTTAACAATAAAAGAATGGTTGGGGAAATCACCATCCCTGACCTCAAGCCTTACTACAGAGCAATAGTGATAAAAACTACATGCTATTTGTACAGAGACAGATACATTGATCAATGGAATAAAATTGAAGACCTAGAAATAAAACCACACACTTACTGATACTTGGTCTTTGACAAAGACACCAAGAATATACAATGGAAAAAAGAAAACATCTTCAATAAATGGTTCTGGTCTAACTAGCTGTCTGTATGTTGAAAAATAAAAATAGACCCATATTTGTCACCTTACACAGAGCTCAAGTCCAAGTGGATCAAGGACCTCAACATAAAACCAGATACACTGAATCTAATAGAAGAGAAAGTGAGAAAGAGCCTTGAACTCATTGGCACAGGGGACAATTTCCTAAACAGAATTCCAATGGCTGATGCTCTAAGACCAAGAATAGATAAATTGGACCTCATAAAACTGGAAATCTTCTGTAAGGCAAAGGACATCATCAATAGGACAAATTAGTAAGATACATATTGGAAAAAAATTTTACTCACCCCACATCTAATAGAAAGCTGACATCTAAAATATATAAAGAACTCAAGAAGCTAACCACCAAAGAAACAAACAACTCAATAAAGAAATGAGGTATAGAGCTAAACAGAGAATTCACAACAGAGGAAACTTAAATGACTGAGAAGAACTTAAAGAAGTGTTCAAAGTCCTTAGTCATCAGGGAAATGCAAATCAAAACGACCCTGAGATTCCACCTCACACCAATCGGAATGGCTAAGATTGAAAACTCAGGTGACAGCACATGCTGGCGAGGATGTGGAGAAAGAGGAACACTCCTCCATTGCTGGTGGGTTTGCAAACTGGTACAATTACTCTCAAAATCAATCTGTCAGTTCCTCAGAAAATTGGAAATAGATCTACCTGAAGACCCAGCTATACCACTCTTGAGCATATACCCAAAATATTCCCCGCCATGCCACAGGGGTAAGTGTTCCACTATGTCCATAGCAAGCCCAAATAAAACACTTCTTTTATGATAGTTGCCATGGTCATCGTGTCTCTTCACAGCAATAGAATACTAAGAAACTGGCTGAGATGAGGAACTCCCTCTCTTTCTGGAGGGCCCCATGGACATGGGCTATGGAAAATGCATACCAACTGTTCATGTACATTGTAATGGCTTTTCCCTTCCCCCATTGAAGCACCTAGGTAAATGCCAGGAACTCTTCCCTTTGTGCTGAAGACCCCAGACTGTGAAACAAGGCCCACACTGTCCTGTCAAAAGTAATAGCTGTGGCCCTGGCATACCTGATTTCTCCTTGAACAAACTGCTCTCATCAGTTTACAGTACCTCTTCTACTTCTCATAGCAGAACATCCATTAGGATTGGACCTAACATATGGATTGGACCACATCTGTCACTTCCAAGAAATCTATGGCTCTGTTGGGTTATCATCTGACAGGCTGACTGGGTCAATGGCTAAAGTTTTACAGAATTGGATACGGGGCTGGCCCAATAGAAGTACTTAATAATGCACATTTGGGATTTGGACATGTACCTCTCTGGAATTCTCCTCAGAAAGGCATCTACGGAGTAGTTAGGAATACTTTCTGACCCAAAGTCAGTTTATGATCTTTTACTAACACAGCTGTAGTGGCAACTGCCTATGAAAGACTCCCCAGAAGGAGAATAGACTCAGACACGACGCGACCCCAAAGACACTCCTGAGACCGGCTTGCTGTAATAACATAAGTCAGGTTCTTTAATATAAGCTTCGGGTCGATACATGTCTCACTTAGGAGACAGAGGAATCGACCCTGAGATCTAACAGCTTAGGGTTGATAAAGGTAAAGGCCGGGGGAGGAGGGGGTTGCGGCACAGTCACACACAATTGGCTGTTTCAAACATCCGTAATGTGTGTAAGCAAATCTCACGAGAACTGTCCCTGGTTTCTGTGGCCTTGGGACCCAGTGTGAATTTTATCTGAGCCAGCTCACCACCTGGCAGAATTTAATTAGCAAGTCCTTGGGACCTTCAGTGGGAGTTTTTCCAGAGAAGGCTAAAACATCACAGGAACAGATGGATGTTTCAATAATGTTCTCCTTCTTAAGGAATTTACCCTTGGACACTTTCCCTATCTTCCACAGCCGGTGAATCTTTGGAGCACTCAATTGACCTTTGTTTCCCTGCATCTTCTGTGACGGCCTTGGGTTAGCAGGTTAGCTGACTTGTTATTCTTAACTATTTGTATTAGTGAATTGAGGCTTTCTGTTATACTATTTAACTAACTTAAAAAATACCTTTTCGCCTGCAGACAAGTGGGTCAATTGGCAGAAGCATGATCAAGTCTTTTGGTTAAGTTCCAAAAAGACCCCCCTCTACAATACCCTGGACTCACTCAGTTATAAGTGGAAGGGCTTAAAACAACATGAAAGTGACAACCCCTTTGGGAGTCACATATCAGATATCATGCATATCAAACATTCATATTACATGGAAACTAAAGCTAGCTTATGTTGGAGGAGACTCAGCAAGAATGAATCTGAAACAAGTTTATAGCAAGCAATTTGAGTTTTTATACCCTTTTCAGAAACAGAATATAATGGTAGTTTCCAGGAAGGATACAATTCAAGTTGTCAAGATACAATGATGTTTGCAATCTATACACGGTATACAAGATTAATGTCTAAGACAAATCGTTCTATTGAGCTTCTATATGCTTTGCTGACTTCTAGAAGATGCAGAGATGCAGAGGTAGAGTGAATGCTCTACTACCTGAGGGTGTGCCTCGTTCTCTCAGGAACTGAAAGGAGTGTCCCAGAAGCCATGGACTGTAACCTGATAAAACTATGATGCATGTCTCTCAAAGCAGCCAAACCAGGCCACCTCCATGATTCCCTGCAGGTGATGGATTATGGTTGCCCACAGTTTTTTAATAAGTCTTTCCCAATTAAGGGATAAGGGCATTCTAGCATGAATAAGGAGTGGACGACAATACTTTGTCCTAATACCACTGTACAAGAGGCCATCCAGGAAGAGATCAGTCTGTCTAGTTGCCCATTGGATGGCCATCCGTTGAGACATCACTGCTCTGTCAGGACTAAAAGGGGTTCTCCTGGCTAATGTTTAACTAAATAAGAAATTTAACAGCTTTTCCCCCTACCTTAAATGTTATTCTGGGCTACTGGGGACTCAGTGTAATGGAGCCCTGGCCCCATAAATTCTGGCCAAAATGAAAGACAAGACATCCTTCTTCCCTCTTCCAATTAGGACATTCATTTTTCTAGTGTCTGTCCTTTTTGCTTGCAATAAGCACATTGATCCTTCTCTAGCCTCTTCCTTTCCAAAAGATTCTGGAGTCTCTCTTATCAGTATCTCTGAGCATTATCACTACTGTTCTGTTCTGTATGAAGTTTACTAATCTTAAAAAAAAAAATCCACAAATCAAAGAACAATATGACCTGTTATATCTAAAACAGCTTGAGTCAGAGCTGACCTAGGCAGCCCTTCTTTCACCTGTGTATGAGATCATTGTGGGTTTTGTGGCTGACACTAAAAATGATACTAATAAGCCAAAAAGATATTTTTATAATACTCATGTTCTGTTATCTCAATTTTCTGAAATTCCCCTGTTCACCACCCATCCACCACCTCCCTTGCCTTATTCAGGGGTAATTAACTTAAAAGTTAGTTGATGTTACTTTGCCTAGTAAGCCAACTGCTCCCCTTCTTGCCCTTTGAAATTTTAAACCTGGTTTTTCCTATAAAAAGTCTACTCTGAGAACAGACTGGTACCACAGTTAGATTTTTCCTTTTTATGGTCCTGGATGTCTAGTATTATAGTGTGTGTTCAATAAACTATTCTTGCTTAACTGAGATTAGTGTACATATGGGTTTTGTAGCAATTCCCAGACCCCAATATTCTCCTCAAAATGGAAACTGAGATATGTGATACATTGTGGAAGAAATTTTTTTCTTTGTTTCTACAAGAGAGGAAAAGGTATGGATACCATCAAGATTGATAAATATTAGATCCAAACATGAGAGAGCTTCTGAATAAAGAGAGGCAGTAGTTCTTCGTTGGTCACTCTGTCCAAACTAACTTATGAAAACTAACAAATGCCTTTCATTTGATCAGGCGTGAAAAATAAAAACCAATAATCTCAAATGATAATTTACTAATGACATTCACATGCTTGTCTTACTGGCATGAAATGAAAAATGGGTTTCCTTAAACCACATGCCTTAATTCCATAGATTGCCATATGGCCCACACCATCATGAACATCAGCTTTTGAGTTTTCTTTTTAAATAAAAAGGATAAACTTTGGTTGGTATTAAAACTATAGTTAAGAAATTTAAAATGTTTTAAGTAAATTCAAAGGGTTACTACAGTTCAAACTTGTGTTCTGACTCTCCAAGAGTTGGACTGATTTGAAGCTAAGATAAAATATTTGAGGAGGGTAGTTATAGCCCATGCTTTTAATTGAAGCAGAGTTAGGTGGATCTCTATAAATTAATTGTTTTCTAAATTCTAGACTTAAAGTTTAGAAGGTGGTGGTGTCACACACCTTTAATCCCACCACCCAGGGTAGAAGTGCTTGAGAAACAAAAAGAGCCAGTAGAAGAACACCAGGCTTGATGGCTGAGACCGGGAACTCATGATGATATCAGGAAGCAAACCAGGTTGGAAGGTAAATTGCTGTCCCACCCTGATCCACCCACTTTCGCTGCCACGTGCCCAGAGTACCTCAGTGAGACAAGGATATGGGAAGAACAGGAGGCAATAAAAACTCAAAAGTTCTGCCAAGTGCACCACCAGAGGATTTACTTGGGGATACACAGGCACATTCAGCTGCTCCAGTCTTTGTGCACCATATGCCTTCTGGTGGCCATGCATACAATGACTAGACCTGACATCTGATAGAAATCCTAGATCTAAAGCATTTTAAAGAGGCTATTATATTGTATATTGTGCATTCTCCATTTGATAAAGTGACAGCTCCGGCGATGCCCGAGGTACGTAGGCCTGGGGGATTAAAGAAATACTCAGACTCGGGTCATCCGTTGTGAGAGAATGCCAATGCCTTTACTGAGCAGGTTCAGTATATACACCAAGCCAGGGAAGGAAAACTACAAACTCAGGAAAAAAACAAGAACTCAACTGTGGGACAATAGGATGTCAAATGTAAATTCCCTTCCTGGGGCACCAGGCCTTAGTAAGGATGTTTTGATCCTAGAGGAACCGCAGAATGTTACTTAGTAGACAGCAGCATATGGAAAGGCTCAGCCAGGGCATAGTAGCCCTTCGGGTTCCTACAATAAAGAAACACTAAATAACCGTGCTATGCAGCCTAGGATTATTCCCCAAGGTTGGAAGGAATTGATGTCAACTGTTCTAGAAGCTGGACACCAATTACAATGGTTGTCATGGTGGAAGCAGGCAGGAAGCCACAAAAATAGCACAATGTAATTTAGCAAGTGGATTAAATGTTACTAAAACCCAACTGCTTTGGGAAGGGCAGTATGCTGACTTACAAGAACAAATCTAATCTGATGATGGTGTAATTGAACAATGTTGTGTTGTAGTTTTAAGACGCGTAGCTAAGATATGATTGAAGAACCTGAGGGGGAAGGGGAATCCACCTCATTTACTAATACAATACAGGGTTCTGCAGAAGCCATTACAGAATTCTTACAGAGGTTGGGTTCAGCTGTAACTGGAGCCATAAACCAGTCATTGAAAATTCATTAGAAAATTCAATCACTGAGTGTAAGAGAGAAATGACACCATAGAAAGCGCAAGGAGCCCTGATAGACAAATGAATAAGGAAAACAACTGGTATTGGTCCTCAGGAGCATAATGCCAGTATCATATGGTAAATCATAGCTAGAAATTTCAGGAATCAAAATATCCAATGCTTTAATTGTGGTGAATTTGGTCATTTCCAAAGAAATTGTAAGGCTAGAAGATTCAGGGCTAAGGTACATTGACTATAGAGAGTATGGAATTCATAGAAGAGAACAAGCAGCTTCTGTTGCTATGAGCCACAATGGCTTCCAGGGTATTGTAGCCATTGTAGAAAGGGAAAACACTGGTCTAAGGATTGTCAGTCCAAGAGAGACATACAAGTTAACGCTTTGCAATGGGAAATGAACTGAGGGACCTGTCAGCTCAAGGTCCCACAGCAACAATACAAACTGTCTCTCTTTGGTCATCCAGGTGGTATCAAATGGACAAGAAAATCAGAACTGAGCATTTCTGGTCTTATACATGCTACAGAAGGAAGTGCAGCTTTGGAGCTGGCCACAGATACCCCTCTTACATTATCCAAAAAAAGTTGAATGTTACATGTTAACTACTGGTATTTATGGCCTTTTACCCTCAGGGACAGTGGAAATAATCTTGGAAAGAAGTGGACTAACATCTCAAAAATTTACTGTGCATCCAGGTATAGTAGATGGGGATAGCAAGGAAGAAACTCTCACACGGCACATGTGAGAAAGGAGATGCAAACTGATGCATGGGTTAGAACTGCTCAACTGTTGTTTCCTCACATCAAGGGTAAGGCCACTCCAGCAGAAAGGACAGGGGCTTTTAGGAGTACTGGAAAAAACGTGTGTTCTGGCAAACAGTGGTTAATGATCAGACACCCAAATTAATGGTACAAATGAATGGTCTTGACATAGAAGGTTTGGTGGATACAAGAGCTGATGCTAGCTAGTATACTTTCTCAGAAGTCTTGGAATCCAGATTAGCCACTTCAGAAGGTTTATACACAATCTATAAAAATTGGTAAATTATCACAAATAAGACAAAGTTTCTGATGGGTTACCTGTTTGGGACCAGAAGGACCAATAGGGAAGTTGAGACTTTATGTGCCTGACATACCCAAAAGCTTATGGAGAAGGGATCTTTTACAACAATGAAGTACTCAAATTAATATTCCTGCAATTCTGAGGGCAGCAAATGAGGAAATTAGGAGTGTGTGATGATTTCTATATGCTTGGCCCAGGCAGTGGCACTATAAGAGGGTATAGCCCTGCTGGAATAGGTGTGTCACTGTGGGTATGGGATTTAAGACCTTCATCCTAGCTGCCTGTAAGTCAGTATTCTGCTAGCAGCCTTCAGATGAAGATGTACTACTCCCAGATCCTCCTGCACCATGCCTGCCTGGATGTTGCCATGTTTTTGCCTTGATGATAATAGACTGAACCTCTGAACCTGTAAGCCAGTCCCAATTAAATGTTGTCCTCATAAGAGTTGCCTTGGTTGGTGGTGCCTGTTCACAGCAGTACAACCCTAACTAAAACAGGGTGATATGATAGATACTCCTGGGAAGGTTTTGATCAACAAAAACCAAAACTTGTGCCCATTATCAAAACATGGGACATCCCAGGTATTGATGTCCCAAACTTAAAAAAGGGGGCCACTGCTGACGTACCAATGCCTTGCCTCTAAAATGGTTATCAAACAGACCTGTATGGCAAGAGCAGTGGCCCATAACAAAAGAAAAATTGCAGGCACTTGAACAACTGGTACAAGAGCAGCTGGAATCTCAACGTATAGAAGATTCTACTAGCCCGTGGAATTCCTCTGTATTTGTTGTAAAAAAAATAAAATCAGGATAATGGAAGATTATAACATATTTAAGAGCAAGTGATAAAAGGATCAATAGGTCTTTACAGCCTAGACTTCCTTTACATCTTTGTTACTGAGATCATGGCCTATAATAATTGACTTGAAAGATCGCTTTTTTACCATACCTTTGCATGAGCAGGACAGGGAAAGGTTTGCTTTCTCAGTACCTACTCTGAACAATAGTGGTCCAGTGAAAATATACCATTGGAATTTACTTCCACACAGAATGTTAAATCATCCAACTTTATGTCAGTATTTTGCGCAACAACCCTTAGAAATAATTTGTAAGCAATTCACTCAGTCTATCATTTACCAATATATAGATGACCTTTTATTGACTGATTCTCACAAAGATGTTTTAGAAAATATGTTTAAGTTAACACAAAGAATTCTACTATGCTAAGAGTTAGAGACTGCTCCAGAAAAAAATACAAAGAGGAGATTCACTTAGTTATTTGGGTTATAAAATTAGTCAACAAAAATTTCCAATCCATAGGGGCTGTTGGAAACTCTTAACAATTTTCAAAAATTAAAGGGAGATGTTAGCTGGATGAGATCTACAAATGGATTAAATTCATATGAGTTAAGTACTTTGTTTCAAACATCACAAGGAGATTCAAATTTAAGCAGTTCAAGATGTCTAACAGCTGAAACGGAAAAACAGTTGACTCTTGTAGGAGACTGCAAGACACGTATGTGGATCAAATTCTCCCTAAATTTGATTGTATTTTGATCATTTTGCCTTCAACTCATTCTCCCTACTGGGTTCATTATGCAAAGGGAAGACATCATTATGGAATGGATTTTCTTACCTGATAAATGAAGTAAAAAACATGAAGACAAATAGAATAGATTTCTGAATTAATTACAAAACGCAGATTAAGATTACTTCAATTGTCAGGAGGAACAGATCCAGCTGAAATTGTAGTGCCTCTTACAAATGATGAGATTATGTCACTGTGGGTGACCAATGAATATTGGCAACAAGCTTGTAGTAACTACTTGGATGAAATTAATAGCAATATCCAAAAAGCAAATGTATACAGTCTATAAAAAGAACTAATTAGCCAGCATTTTATACAGATGCAAAGAAGATAGGGATGGTAGTCAGATAAAATAAGCAAGGTTACCAAAAGTCCGTATACATCAGTTCAAAAATCAGAATTGTATGCAATCCTTATAGTATTATTGGATTACCCTGAGTCTCTTAACATAATTACTGATTCTTTATATGAATAAAGAATTGTTTTGCATATAGAGACTACTGAATTTGCACCTGATAATTCATAATTAACTTCATTATTCATGCAATTACAACAGGCCATCAGAAGTAGAAAATAGATCATGGACACCGCCACGTCCTCCATACTGCAGCCCTGTCTTCCTGCTCAGCTGCTCAGGTTGAATCAACCAAAGCGATGATTATGGAGAAGCCTAGTCCCCTGCTGGTCGGGCAGGAGTTTGTGCGACAGTACTACACCCAGCTGAACCAGGCCCTGGACATGCTGCACTGATTTTATGGAAAGAACTCCTCCTATGCCCACGGGGGCTTGGATTCCAATGGGAAGCCAGAAGATGCAGTTTACAGGCAGAAGGAAATCCTCAGGAAAGTGATGTCACAAAACTTCACCAACTGCCACACCAAGATCTGCCACGTGGATGCTCACGCAACTCTGAATGATGGGGTGGTGGTCCAAGTGATGGGGCCGACAACAACCTGGCTCTGCGGAGGTTCATGCAGACTTTTGTCCTTGCTCCTGAAGGCTCCGTTGCCAACAAATTCTATGTTCACGATGACATCTTCAGATACCAAGATGAGGTCTTCGGTGGCTTTGTCACAGAACCTCAAGAGGGTGAATCCGAGGAAGAAGTAGAGGAACCTGAAGAAAGACAGCAGACACCAGAGGTGGTGCCCAATGATTCTAGAACTTTCTATGATCAGACTGTCAGTGATGACTTGGAGGAGCATTTAGAGGAACCTGTTGTGGAACCGGAACCAGAGCCGGAGCCACAGCGGGAGCCACAGCCGGAGCTGGAGCTGGAACCTGTACCTGACATTCAAGAGGACAAGCCTGAGCCTGCATTGAAAGAAGCTGCTCCTGAAGATGTGCAGAAGAGCACTTCCCGGCCCCGGCAGACGTGGCCCAGGCACGGGAGGACTTGAGGACATTTTCTTGGGCATCTGTGACTAGTAAGAACCTTCCTCCCAGTGGGGCTGTTCCAGTGACAAGGACACCACCTCATGTGGTCAAAGTGCCAGCGGCACAGTCCCGTCCAGAATGTAAGCCTGACTTTTTGTGATTCCACCACAAAGGCCTCAGAAAGATCAGAGAGTTCGAGAGCAGGGGATCAGTATCCCTCCTCAGAGAGGACCTCGACCAATCCGCGAGGTCGGTGAACCAGGAGATGTGGAACCTCGTAAGGCACCCTGACAGTCACCAGCTCTTCACTGGGAACCTGCCACATGAGGTTGACAAGTTGGAATTGGAGGATTTTTCCCAAAATTATGGGAATGTGGTGGAACTGCGCATCAACAATGGTGGGAAGTTACCCAACTTCGTTTTTGTTGTTTGATGGTTAAGAACCTGTTCAGAAGGTCCTTAATAATAGGCCCATTATGTTCCGAGGTGCGGTTCGCCTGAATTTGGAAGAGAAGACTCGAGCTGCCAGGGAAGGCGACTGTAGGGATAACTGCCTTCGGGGACCTGGAGGCCCCCCGTGGTGGGCCAAGTGGTGGGATGAGAGGCCCTCCCCGTGGAGGCATGGTGCAGAAACCAGGCTTTGGCGTGGGCAGGGGGATTACAACTCCAAGGCAGTGAATTGCTTGGATCAGATCGCCCCAGCTCCTGCAGAATGGTGAATTCCTTCAACCAGCCTTGGTGTCTCGGTGTATTATAAACTGCTTGAGTTTGTACAGTTTTAATTTCGCTTGTGTTCATTGGTATGTGCTCCCCAACCCCCTTTCTTCCCTTGACCCTTTAGCCCTTCATTCCCAGTTTTCCGGAATGATACTTTAGGAGGAATAGATTTGTGAAGAAGGAGGAGGAGGAGGAGGAGGAGGAGGAGGAGGAGGAGGAGGAGGAGGAGGAGGAGGAGAAGGAGAAGGAGAAGAAGAAGAAAGACTGACCTTCCTGCTCACGCTGCACACACAGACTGGAGTCTCACGGCCATTCCCCATAGGAGCATGTCTCGGTTTCACTAACAATGGATCTTTCATTAGTTGGGAGACACAGGATTAATAAACATTTTGGAAGCAGGAAAAATCAAGTCATGACTCCTTTCTGGTGTGGAAATATTGCCTTTTGGCAACTGCCACTGGGTCCCTGCTGGTGTGGCTAACTGAATAAAAGGTGTTTCCAGAACTTTGTTCTTTTGATACATAATTACCAAATAATTCTAAACCTCCATTTTTACCATTGGATTTTAAATTGTGACGTAGCCTGTCAATGTCTAGAACACAGCTAAAGGCTTTTGATGAACTGTTAGATTTTTTTGAGATAGAGTTATTCATGTTTTATTTGTATTTGTAAAAAAAAAGGAAGAAAGAAAAAGAAAGAAAAGAAAAATGAAAAAAGGACAAATATTCCCACAAGAAAACAAATCCCCAAATCTGATAACAAAACCAAGCAAAACTGCCTTCTATTTATCTTTGATTCTGGTCCTGGCAATTGTTTAAAGAAAAGTAATAAAGATTCTAGATTTGTTTTCAGATTCAGAGTATGTGTGGAAACTGTAAAATCTTTTGGTAAACATTTGATAAATGTGTATGTGTCGTATTAACATTGTTCTGCCTTATCCTAAAATCACGCCTCAGACTGGGGTGCTTTTGAGGAAGGTGCTTCTGTGAGGCCTGTGACCTCAGTGGCTCTGTGCGCCACGCTCTACTCTGCTGTCTGTCTGGGTTCCTGGTGAGCCATAAGAAAAATTTGGTTGAATATCAGACATGGGCAACGTGCTCCAAGGTCTGCATTTTTTAAAATCATAGCCATATGGTAAGAAGAAGAAGAAGGAGGAGAAGGAGAAGGAGAAGAAAAGAAGAAGAAGAAGAAGAAGAAGAAGAAGAAGAAGAAGAAGAAGAA
>NW_021604593.1:454057-454385 GCF_004785775.1 Grammomys surdaster
GAAGAAGAAGAAGAAGAAGAAGAAGAAGAAGAAGAAGAAGAAGAAGAGAGGAGAAGGGGAGGAAGGAGGAGGAGGGGGAGGAGGGGGAGGAGGGGAGGAAGGAGGAGGAAGGAGAAAGAGAAGGAGAAGAAGAAGAAGAGGAGGAGGAGGAGAGGAGGAGGAGGAGGGGAGGAAGGAGGAGGAGGGGAGGAGGGGAGGAAGGAGGAGGAGGGGAGGAGGGGAGGAGGGGAGGAGGGGGAGGAAGGAGAAGGAGAAGGAGAAGGAGAAGGAGAAGGAGAAGGAGAAGAAGAAGAAGAAGAAGAAGAAGAAGAAGAAGAAGAAGAAGAAG
>NW_021604593.1:454395-479597 GCF_004785775.1 Grammomys surdaster
AGAAGAAGAAGAAGAAGAAGAAGAAGAAGAAGAAGAAGAAGAAGAAGGAGAAACTATTACATATCACTCATATTCTGTCTCATACAGGTTTGCCAGGTCCATTAGCTCAAGGAAGTGAGGAAATTTACCAATTACTTATAGGAAATCTGTTAGAAGCCTCAAAATTTCATAAGAAATATCATATTAATGTGAAAAGTTTAAAGAAAATAATTTCCATCACTTGGCAACAGCCAAAGAAATATTTTTTTAAAATGTCCTACATGTTCTCTATACAACCAAATTCTGCTACCTGCTAGAAGTAACCCTAGGGTACCAAAAGAAATGACACCTGGCAGGTAGATGTTTTCCATTTTTCAGAATTTGGAAAACAAAGATATATACATCATACCATTGACACGCTCAGGGTTTCAATGGGCAACTGCTTTAAGTTCCAAAAAAACAGATTGTGAAATTATACATTTATTGGAAATTATGGCAATTATGGAGATACCTGAACAAATTAAAACTGACAATGCTCCTGCATATGTATCCAATAAGATGAATCAATTCTTTGCATATTACAATATAAAGCTTGTTACTGGTATACCACACAATCCCACAGGAAAAGCAGTTATAGAAAAATCCAATCATACCTTAAAAGAGATGCTTATTAAGCAAAAAGGGAGAGTAAGAACCCCCAGGGACAGACTAAATAATGCTTTGTTAACTGTAAATTTTCTTAATGTTGGTGAAAAAGGAAACTGCTACCATCCTGACACACAGATTGGATTCTCTCCAAAGAACTATTTCTAGCCAGGCCCACATCCTCCTTTGCCCCATTAACCTTTCCTCTCCACTACCTCTGGTGGGTGGTGGGCTAGGAGGGAGGTGAAAGCACTTAAGTACCCTTATTAAAAGTAGGTTTTGAAGAATCCAAGCCTACATTTGCACATTAGAGAAATAACATACTGTATTTACAGATTCTTATAGAAACCCTCTACAGAATTCCTATAAAGGCAGCTTTTGTGACTGCCAGTAAGCTCACCTCTGTGTATGCAACCCTGACCAATATTGAACCAGATTGTAGTATAATCAATTTAAGCTTATTCCCAACTAACTTACAAATAAGTGAGACTCAAACTCTGGTTATTTTATTTGACTTTGACAATTACTGGAGGGTAACCCCTAATCTATTCGTCTAACTGTTGGCCTGGCTACCTCCTCAGTGGTGTACCTCAGATACTTGCTATCTCTCCTGGCCATGTACTCTCATTCACCTCCCCTCATGATGGCTTTTTATTTATTTATTTATTTATTTATTTCCTCCTCCTCCTCTTCCTCCTCCTCCTCCTCCTCCTCCTCCTCCTCCTCTTCTCTTCTTCTTCTTCTTCTTCTTCTTCTTCTTCTTCTTCTTCTTCTTCTTTCTCCCTCTCCTCTTTGTCTCTCCTCCCCCAACCAGGTCAATGCAAACCCACTTCTAATCCCTCCAGTAATTGGATGCAGCCAATTTTCTTTAACCAATAGTTTTAAATCAAAGAACAAGAATTGCACAACAAAAGCTTGTAAACATGAGAAGGCCTAGACCTTCAGGTATAGAATTTAGCATTATAATACATAGCAACAGACCAAACCTCAATACCAGATGATAATCCTAATTATGAATACCATATTTATGGTGAACTGATAACTGAGGACTCTTCATGAAGCAAAAGGGAGTCTACCAACATTTTCCTGTTGACTTCTATTTTTGAATGCTTTCCATATATGGAAAATAAATATTCTCTCTTCAAGAAACAAATCTGGACTTTTTTATTAAATTATTTTATTTATATACATCCCAAACATTGTCCCCCTTCCCAATCCCCCCTACCGTAGTTCTTCATCCCATCCTCCCTCCACTATGCCTCTGAGAGGACGCTCCACCAACCCACTCAAGTCCCCACACACACACACACACACACCTGCGTCCTCCTTCTCTTGGGCATCAAGTCTCTACAGGATTAGGCATATCCTCTCCCACTGAGGCCAGACAATGCAGTCTTCTGCTACATATGTGCCAAGAGGCACAGACAGTCTATGTATGCCTTTTGGTTGGTGGTTTAGCCTCTTGGAGCTCCCAGGGGTCCAGGTTAGTTGATACTGTTGTTCTTCCTATGAAGGTGCCATTCCCTTCAGCTCCTTCAATCCTTCCCCTAACTCTTCCATAGGGGTCTGAAACCTCGGTTCAATGGTTGGCTGAAAGTATCTGCATCTGTCTCAGTCAGCTGCTGGTAGAGCCTCTCAGAGAACAGCCATGCTAGGCTCCTGTCTGCAAGAGTGTCAGGTTTTGGTGCCCACCCATGGGATGGATCCCAAGTTGGGCCAGTCACTGGATGGCCTTTCCTTCAGTCTCTGCTCTATTTTTGTCCCTCCATTTCCTTTTATACAGGAACAATTCTGGGTCAAAATTTTTGAAGATGGGTGGATAGCCCCATCTCTCCACTAGGGGCCCTGTCTATCTACTGGAGATGGTCTCTTCAGCTTCCATCTCCCCACTGTTAGGCATCCCCATTGACTCTCAGGGTCGTTAATTTGCATTTCCCTGATGACTATGTAGTACCGGGAAGCATGCATGAATCCCAAAAGACCAATCAGGAGCCGATCCAACACGATTGCACCAGGGTCCTTATTCACAATCTCGAACTTGGGCTTAACTCACTGCTGACCCACAGGACGGTTTCAATGGAGAAAAGCCCCAAACACTCATCAGGACAAAGTTTTATAGGAAATGGTAAGTAATGGGTGTTTCTAGTCTGGTAAGCATCTAGTTGGGGGCTACTGTGGCCTTTAACATAATTGGCTGGTGCTGGAAGCCAAACCATAAACTTAACTTCTGCTTTCCTCCTGATGGGTAGTCATTAGGCAGGGGCAGGCTTGTAACTTGGAGGTGCAGATCTGTTGGAGAATAACCTGGAGACTGGTGTTAGAAGCATGTCTTGTTGAGGGGTAGCCTGGAAACTGGAGCTAAGTACCAGCCTATTAGTTAACTTGAGTTCAACCTTAAGTCATGTTCTCTAAGATGGAGTCTGAATCCAAAAAAAAATTTCATCTTTTAACTAAGGATGTTGAACATCTCTTTAGGTTCTCCCTGGCCATTGGCGATTCCTCTGTTGAGAACTCTCTGTTTAGCTCTGTACTCCATTTTTTAATTGGGTTATTTGGGTTTTTGTTTTGTTTTTCAGTTTGTGTGTGTGTGTGTGTGGTGTTTTTTGTTCCTTTGGGTTTTTCTGGAGTTTAACTTGTTGAGTTCTTTACATAGTTTGGATATTAGCCTTTGATCGGATGTAGGGTTAGTAAAGATCTTTTCCCAATCTTTAGGTTGCCCTTTTGTCCTATTAACCATGTCCTTTGCCTTACAGAAGCTTTTCAATTTTATGAGGTTCATCTGTCAATTGTTGATCTTAGAGCCTGACCCATTGGTGTACTGTTCAGAAAATTTTCCCCTGTGCCAATACATTCAAGGGTACTTCCCACTTCTATGAGATTCAGTGTATCTGGTTTTATGTTGAGATCCTTGATCCACTTGGTCTTGAGCTTTGTACCAGGTGATTATTATGGATCAATTTGCATTTTTCTACATGCAGACCACCTTTTAGACTAGCACCATTTGTTGAAGCTGCTTTCCTTTTTCCACTGTATGATTTTGGCTTCTTTGTCAAAGATCAACTGTCCATAGGTGTGTGGGTTTAATTCTGGATCTTCAATTCTATTCTATTGATCAACCTATCTGTCTCTATACCAATACCATGCAGTTTTTATCACTATTGCTCTGTAGCACAGCTTGAGGTTACAGATGGTGATTTCCTCCAGAAGTTCTTTTATTGTTAAGAAATGTTTTCACTATCCTGTTTTTTTGTTTGTTTGTTTGCTTGTTTTTCCATACCAAGTTGAGAATTGCTCTTCCCACGTAAAGAACTGTGCTGGAATTTTGTTGAGATTATATTAAATCTGTAGATTGCTTTCGGTAAAGTGGCCATTTACTATGTTAATCCTACAGATCCCTGAGCATGGGAGATCTTTCCATCTTCTGTGATCTTCTTTGATTTCTTTCTTCAGGGATTTGAAGTTCTTGTCATACAGATCTTTCAATTGCATGGTTAGAGTTACACAAAGTCAAATTGCCTTTATGTGGTCCCAATTCAAATGAAATTAAAGTAGGCTTTGGGGTTAGAGCATGGGTTTCTCCTTCTCTAAACCTACTCATGCCTGTTAAAGGTAAATCCAAAATCTCTGTCTCATATCAAAGAACCACCAGATATGGGGTAGAGGAAAACAAAAAATTAGGGAATATTCTAATTGCCATTGATCTCATAATCTTTTAGTTTTTTTGTTGTTGTTGTTTTTTGTTTTTGTTTTTGTTTTGTTTTTGTTTTTGTTTTTGTTTTTTTGAGACAGGGTTTCTCTGTGTAGCCCTGGCTGTCCTGGAACTCACTCTGTAGACCAGACTAGCCTCGAACTCAGAAATCCTCCTGCCTCTGCCTCCCAAGTGCTGGGATTAAAGGTGTGTGCCACCACCGCCCGGCTAATCTTTTAGTTTTCATTTGACTCTTTAAAACTTTTCTTAAAGTATAAATATTATCTCAAAAGCTATAAAACTATATATATATATATATATATATATATATATATATATATTCTTTCTCTTGTGATAGTAGTAGTTACACAGAATACTAACTAACTCTAGAAGTAAGCTTTATCTACTCCCTGTATGTGTTTTCAGGTTTGAGTCTGAAACAGGTAACTAGAAACAAGGTTTGTGTACCTCAGATGTACTCAATAGATTGTGGTTCTTAACCCTTTCTGAGATCTCCTGAATACGGCATTTAAAATATTTATGTTTCTACCAATTCTAACAGTAACCTTTGTGGTCTTCAAGATGATGGGGTCCTACAACAATGAATCTACCTAGTTTGTGGTAATGCTAACCACTGGGCAAAACTGTACCATGCCTCTTCTGATGCCAGGTTTTACACAAATAATGAACTCTTTTACACAAAAAATGAACATTTTACAGAACTTTGAATTCAAAAATATTTAATCCTAAAACTGCTAAATACAACCAAGCTGAACAATGGTGAAGATATATATAGAGATAAAGATAGAGATAGAGAGATAGAGATAGATAACTAAATATATGAAGGTGATCTTCAAACACTTCAGAGATCTACAGAACATGGCATTTAACATGTTTTTAAGTTTTTTGTGATAGACACATAAGCTCCTGGCAGCAACTCTAATCTTCTTCAAAGAAGATGATGGACACAAAAGAACCTCCACCTGGAGCTTGCTTCAAATGTGACAACGCTGGACACTGAGCTATAAACTACCCTTTACCTCAACTGCTGACAGCACACTGTCCAAACTGTGGACAAGCAGGACACGGGGAAGTTGACTGCCTAACTTTGACTAGACAAGGTTCGACAGTCCCAACAAGTTCCTGCTTCACCAAAAAAAAAAAAAAAGTCTGTCAGGTCTTTCAGGCTTGGTGGCTGAATATGGAATGCCCCCACTGACACAGAGGAACCTTTAGTGACTGTCCAGGTAGCCAGTAAGTCTCTGTCATTTTTATTAGATTTTGAAGCTGCTTACTCTGCACTTCCTGTTTACTCAGGTGAAATGTATTCTTCTCAGGTCTCTGATAGGTTTGAAGACTAAACTAGTGATAGACTTCAAAGGTTCAGAGCTTTAACATTAATCAGTGGGGTTCTGATAATACCATAGTCACAAGCTGGAGATCTTAAATCTCCTTTGATTGCCATCTAAGTTTAATTTAAAAGGGACTTCTCATTGTGCTCATTTAACACAAACCCTCTACAAAACTTTGGACTCAACAAGATAGAGCCCTTTCTCCAAAGTTGCCAAATGCAAATGGACTGGACATTGTAGATAGAATTCTTATCCTGACAGTTCTCACAATTGTTTTCGTTGTATATATCTCACTGTTGTTAGAAAGCCATTTCTTGAACTAAAAAGTGGAGCTGTTGGAACAAACCAACCCCATTCATATTGTATCAACTGGCTATGAAGGCATATCCCTCTATTCTCAATTTTTAATTGCTGTACCAGCAACACCAGACTAGCAGGACTACTAAATGTTTGTTGCTTCCTCACTTGCACCAAAAGAAAAAAAGCTGCCATGGAAGGAGGAATCTCTCCCACTATGCTAATACCTTTTTGTTAGAGAAAGAATTGTGGCATTTGAGTAATAAAGTGCTTGTGGCTGAAGCTGGGGCAGGAAGAAAGAGGCAAAGAGGGATAGAAAGGAACAGGAGCAGAGCAGGGAGGTTAGAGCAGAGAAAATCCACGAGACTGGCCTAGCAAACAGGCCAATAGTCTTACACTATACAGATGTCTCTTGCTCTTTATTATTAAACCTAAGTGGGCCCCAAAAGCCCTGCAGTATGTGACATATGGAAATTCAACTTCTTCTGGCAGGACTGAGAGAATAGGCAGAGCCAAGAGGATTTGAGTTCCCAACAAGATGGCAAAGGTCTTAAGCCAAGAGGGGTGAATCTTGCACCAGATAAACCCATTGCTCTATGTATCGAAATTGTTCAGATCTCCTGTCACCACATTCCAGATGGTCTGAACTATCTGGGGGTCCCAAGACCTGTCACTGGGCCATCTGACTCCAAAAGAGGACCAATCTATTTCACAGAAGGGCCAGAGTTTCCTGGGTAAGGGAGACACAACATACCTGTCCTCATCAACAAAACCTTCCTTGAAGGGGTTTAACATATACTTCAATGGTATCTTGGAACTGTTCACTTCCTCTCTCATCTTGGCTCCCTTTATTCCACCCAGTAGAATTGACAAAAACACAAAGAGAGAGGCACATAGACAACAATAAAGACAACCAGGGGTGGCCACCAAACAGACTTAAACCAGAGGATCCAGTGACATATCTCCAGGATCCTAGACACCAGAATTTAGGCTTCATCCAGCCTTTCTAAAGTGTCCTATCTAGAAGGTACCATAAACAGACTCACCTCTGAGACTCTGGGGCAGCAGGAGTATAGACAGAAATCTGTGGGACCCTGAAACATTTCAGGGTTCTCAGCCTCCAGGAACTGTCTATTCTCTGCATTGTCACCCAGAGGAGGTCTGAGATGGATTAAGGCACCTCAATGTCTCAGTCTCTGGGAATCCCTCTGGTACTTCCAGAATGCTACAAGATAAGTCCACCAGAGAATACACAAAGAAACTTTTAAAGCAAGAAAGTCCGTCTTCATAGCTGACCAGTGGTTACACAGGGAACTTGCCCAATCATGCAGCCCTTGAGCTTAACTGTTGTCTTCCATGCACAAAAACCACTAGGTGACACATCTCCGTTAGACAGAACAGTTAACAAGAAGCAAAACAACAGGAACCAAAAATCAATGGGCTCTTCTGGATCCAAGAACTGTGGGCTCAGTCTTTGATGGGTTTCCTGCTGTTGACATGTGTTGGAGCCTATATGCTGGGTTTTAAGGTCAGAATTATGCTTCCAGCATGGTGTCAGTTGTGGTAAGGTCTGGGAGCGTTTTACACTAAGTTCAGTTAAGAGAGCTTGTCTCAAAAAAAGAAGGTGGTACAATTGAGGAAGACACACACACAGGTACATTCACCTGTGCGCGTGCACACACGTGCGCACACACGCACACACACATGAATACATACACCCCCCAACCCTGTAAAAAGATAAAAGTTACATTGAAAATGTGTTAATGAACTGGTAATTAGGCTCAGTGGACCTGGGAGCTTGATGTGCATTCATGAGGACCTGGTTTTGAACCCCTGAACTCACATAAAAAGTTAGACATGGCTGTGCATGCTTATAACCCAAGCACTGGGGAGAGGAGTGAAGACAGACGGAATCCTGGTAGCTCACTGACTAGCCAACTTAATCAAAATTGTGAGTTCTCAATTCAGTGAGATACTCTGCCTCACTGGACTAAGGGTGATACAGGATCTGTCATCCTCATCTGACCTCTGCATGAATGTGCCTAATAACATATATATGCACCACATGAATGTGTATACACACACACACACACACTTTAGAGAGAAATATGTTAGTAAGAATATGGAAACAAGTGATGGAGAGATGGCTCAATGGTTAAGAGCACTGACTGCTTTACCAGAGGACCCAGATTCAATTCCCAGTGCCCACATGGCAGCTCACAACTGTCTGTAACTCCAAGATCTACACCCTCACGCAGACATACATGTAAGCAAAATACCAACGCACATAGCCCCATAAGGAATCGCACTATTAGGAGGTGTAGCTTTGTTAGACGAAGTGTGTTACTCAGAGTTGCTCCGAGGTTCCAGATGCTCAAGCCAGGCCCAGTGTTTATATCTCTCTTCCTGCTGCCCACCAACCCAGATGTAGAATTCTCAGCTACAGCTGGGTGTGGTGGCACATGCCTGTAATCCCAACACTTAAGAGGAAGAAACAGGCAGATTTTTGCATTTGAGACCAGTCTGGTCTACAAGTGTGTTCCAGGACAGCCAGAGTTACACAGAAAAAAAAAAAAAAAAAACCTGTCTCAATAACCAACAACAAAAAAAGAACTCTCAGCTACCTCTATACTATATCTGCCTGCCTGCCACATGCGTCACACCACGATTATTATAGCTAAACGAGCTCCATTTTATCCTAGGCATCCATCTTGGTACCCACCAACCAGACTCCAATCCCTGGAAAATAGGTTACCAGTAACCCTAACTCAGTGACCTTCCCCCAAAAACATACAGTTGTGACTATCTACCTGTTATATGACTTAGTGCTTTTTTTTCCACTTCTGTAACTTGTTTAAACAGATACCCTAAGATTGTTTTAAATTATCTTAACTAGTTAATCTGGCAGTCTGTACTTGCTTGCATACATATTGAAGGTCTTCTTGTGGTTTTCCCCTTTAAAAGTCATTTCCCACACTCCTCTTCCATGGCAATCTCAAATTTGGCTCAGAGATTGTTCATCTTGCTAACAGCTAATCAATAAATCTTTTACTTATAATTGGATTGAGTCTATGGAGTTTTTTGTCCAGAGTCACAAACCCCATAACAATGATAATAGACTAAGCCTCTGAACTGTAAACCAGCTCCAGTTAAATGTTTTCATTTGTAAGAGCTGTTGTGGTCATGGGGTCTCTCCACAGCAATGGAAACCCTGATTAAGACAGAAATATAAGTATTTTGCCTGCATGTATGCATGTTTCTGTATCATTCAAGTGTCTGATCTGCTGCCTGCAGAAGCCAGAATATGGGATCAGAGTCCCTGGAACTGGAGTTACAGATTGTTGTGAGCTACCATGTGGGTGCTGGGGCCAAACTCAGTTCCTCTGCAAGAATAGCAAATGCCCTTAACCACAGACCATGTCTCTAGCCCCATATTCAAAATTTTAACAGAAATGAAGCAGATATGGTGGTAAGTGTCGGTCATCCCAGCATTCCAGAGGCAAGAGAATCGAAAGCTCAAGACCAGCCTGCAGTACATTTACAAAACAAAGGAAACTTAAAGAAAGGTGCTGGCTCCCAAGTGTCCAGAGAATTAAATCAGCCTTCTGAGTATGAATCTTTCACATTTCAGCATTCTAAAAACAAAGCTCAAGAGAGCAAGTAAAACCACACATGTTGGGGCTGGAGGAATGACTCAGTGGTTAAGAGCATGTACTGCTCTTGCAGAGAACCTGGATTCTGTCTGCACACAGCTTAGATAGCTACTGCCTGTAACTCTGACAACTGTGGGCACCTGCATTCACAAGAACATATCCACCTATGGCAACAGCATAAGTTAAAGGCAGAAACAATTTGCACCTAGTTTTACAAACATTGCAGTTATATCCTCCTAAACAAACAGTTACAGAGCCACGCTACAGAACAGAAATCAAGATGGCACACCGTAAAACCTATCAATGATGAGGGACAAGTGAATCCATCACCTGAGGATGAAAGAAACTGAGAACGCTAAAAGAATGGCCTGAAAGAGCTTGAAACGAGAAGTGGTTGTCTGAGAAGCGATCCCTTCCAGGGATAAGAGGTGATGTGAAGGGTTGTATTGATTTTGTGAGGAAACATAGGCAGGGAGCATACACAGAAGTCTTGCAGTCCCAAAAGAGACACTAACCCAGAATCAAACCTCTATTCAACCAAACAGGTGCATTCTACTCTACGGACACGAGAGGGCACTCTTGAACGGAGAAATCTGATTAACCTTATTAGCAATTGCTAAAACCGGAAAACAAAACATTCAAAATGCACAGAAAATAGCAGGCATCGCATTACATGAAGAAAATTAAAATCAATTATCTTCTTTTTAAAAAAATACTAACTATACAATAGGAAAACTTGAGAACTATACTCCAACCTAAATTAAATAACCTTAAATATCACTTAATGATATGAAAGGGGAAAAAAAGACTAAAATATAACCCAGAAATTGACATTAAAAAAAAAAAACTAAAAGAACAGAGCTGTCTGAAATCACAAGAAATTGGAGAAAATAAATCAGTTCAGAGCAAAATTTGTTAGATTAATTAAATTTGTTAGATGTCCTAAGGGAAATTTTAATTTAAATGTAACCACTGTTATTGAGGAAAGAATTAAAAGTAATAACAAGAAAGCAGTAAGCAGGTTCTTGGAGAGCGTGGTAGATACAGCTCACAAAGAAGAAATGAATGGAATACTTTCAAAGTGTTAACATCAGAAAAGGTTTTGGATATAAACCTTATGTCTGCACATTGAAAAGGTCTTACATGAACTCACCCGGAATGGTTAATTCTGAGGAGTATCGTACAAAATCAACTAAACTCAAAAGATAGATGATTCAGCTGTTAAGAAAACCTGAGGTCAGCTCCCAGCACCCAAGACAGCGCATATGTGATATACATTCACACAGTCGCGTAAATAAAAAAATAAAACCTTTTTCATTTTTTAACTAAATGAAAAAAATCCTCCCGATTTCAAGGAGAATGGCATAAAAGATACAAGTATACCTAACTATTGGAACAAAAATATTACTAAGTACTCTAATTTTTAAAATTAAACTTTTCTGTTGTTGGTGAGCCCTACCCCCTCTCCCGATTTTTTTCTGAAACTACATAAAATGTGCGGGCTATTTATTCAAAAAGTTCTGGGAGTTTTTAACATGCAAAAGTGCCAAAGTACCACAGCAGCAAAAGGGCCAGAGAGCGCCCGCGGGTCTCGAACCAAACACTCACGGGTTAGGCAAGTGGTTGGTTGTGTCGTTCGAACTAGCTACGAATAGCTAGTAATGAACTGAAGCACTGACGAAGTAACCGCTGAGCTAAAGCTGGCCCGCCGGTTACTTCCTGGATATATTTACATGACTGTGAGAGAAACGTACGTCATTCGGATATTTTGAAAGTTCTGTAGTGACAGACCAATCAGATTCCCTTCCGGCCACTAAGTCCTTCCCGGATAACCACAGCGCCTGCGCGGACTCCAACACCTCCCCCTGTGCAGACTGCCTCCCTCACCCACTCCTCCATTCATTCATACCTTCCCTCATCCAGTCCGGGTGTAACCTCCGCACACTAAACCACGCCAACTCCGCAACCCACCCTCGTCACTGTTACCTCATCCACCCAAGTGGAAGCTTTGTAAAGGTAAACTGTTACTCGAGAGATACCTTGGAAATTCGCTGCTTAAAGAGTCTCTCCCAAATGTATATTCTTATGTATCCTGTCACTATATAATTTCAAATACCTAGTCAACTCTTATGCCCTTTACGTACTGAAATCAACTAATTTCCCCAAATTCCTGTCTTTCTAGTTTGCCACCATATTTCAGTGTGAATTCGCTTAGATACAACGCAGGACTTTAGATGTTTTGCTATGAATATTGAGTATTCTTTTCATTTAGGTAACTGTCTTGGACACAGCATTTGGAGGGTGAATGGCAGAGACTGGCTACATAAGATTCTGTCTCAAACAAAAATTAAGTCTTGGAGAGCTTTCCTATGGTGTATGCGTAACTCATCTCCATTGTAGTGGCTGCCCTAAATGCACTGGCTTTTAACATTCCTTTATATCTATTGATGTATACAGAAGAGTGCTATTTGTTTATGACTTGCTTTGAAGACAAGGTCTCACTCTTTAACCCAGGTTCTCCCTTAAAATTGCCATCCTCCTGCCTCAACCTCCCAAGTAGGGTACCACTACACCTGTTTGGAAGGTGTAGGCTGGGAATCAAACCCAGGCATCATGAAGGCTATCACACAAGAATCATTTTTGTCCATAGACAGGGTCTCATATAACCCAGGCCTGGAACTTGCTATACAGCTGAGGGTGACCTTGAGTTTCTGACCCTTCTGGATAGCAGTCCCAAACACAGTCAGTTGTAAGAAGTTGCCAAGGATTGAACCTAGAGCTTTGTACACACTAGGCAAAGCACTTTACTAACTGAGCTATATTACAGGCCCACAAGAATTTTGAATGACAGATCCTTACAGCCAGCATGGTGACAAATGTCTATTATCCCAGCACTTAGGGGAAGTGGAGGCAGAAGGAATAGGATTCAAGCCCATCTTTGGATTGGATACATAAGTGAGTTCAGGGCCACTCTGGACCACATGAGATACTCTCTGAGAAGCTACAGAGCCACCTTTCATTCCATTTTCACTTTGTTTGAGACAGGGACTCACTATGTAGCCTTGGCTAACCTGGAACTCACTATGTAGGCCAGGCTGGCCTCAAATTCAGAGATCAGTTGCCTCCGTCTCCCAAGTCATGGGTTTAAATGCATGCATCACACCTGGCTTCTGGGTATTTTAGATAACATTTATCAGAGGGAAATTCTCTACCAGTGGATCTTGACACTGTTCAGAAGCTGCTTAGTTAACCAGACATAGTCATACATGCCTGCAATGCCAAAGTACATGGGAGATTGAGACAGAGGATCATAAGATTTTTGTCTCAAATAAAATGAAGTTTGTCTTCTAAACACTCAATGAATAAATGGAATATAAGACAACGGGTGCATTCACCGCAAGTAGAAATTTTCCCATCGATTATAAACTTCTCTTCCAGAGATTCCTGAGTTATATGGGATTGTTCTGTGTTCTAAATCCCCCACCCACCGGGTCTTTGCCTTCTAAATCACCATCTTAACACAACACTGCCATAGAACCTAGCCAGGTCATTCCATTTACCACTCCCCAGGGTTTACAGAACCTGGAACACATAATTATAATGGAAACGGCAGAGATGATCTCACCATACCTGAGAAAACACTAGAGTTGAATGGGTGTGAATATTGTTAACATCTCCTCTCACTGAAACCTTGTCCAATCTGACTTGAAAATATAAAATGAACCACTCCACAAGGGTAACCTCTCTAGGATTTGGAAGCAATCCTGCCAATGAAAGCATACATGAATTGCAATCAGCCTGTAACTGTGAGGTTTCCTTAGGGTCTTAGCATACAGACCAGACTGGCTGTGATCTTATAGTAATCCTGCTTCTGCTTCCCAAGTGCTAGGGTTACAGCTGTACATCACCTTGCTCAACACTATTTAAATTCCCAAGCCAAGAGTTGAGCCAACATACAGATGGGAGTATTTATGCAGTGGCCAAATCCCATGAGAATTCATTAAGCAAAAAGGAAACTTACAGTAAGGGATAGGGTGCTTGGTGGGATCCAGTGTTCCAGATGCTACACACAGGTGAGGAACTATATGGGTCAAAGAAAAGTCACTGTGGCAATCTTGTCAAATGGACCCCTTTATTAAGAGTATAGAGCCAGCAAAGGGAGCTTCATCTGTTTACAAGACATGTATAACTGTCCCCTCTGCCTTCATCCCCATCTCGCCCTTGAATTCCTTAGACAAGGCACAGTATGTGATCTAGTTCTGTATGTTTGGGAGGGATTTGTTTTTAACTAGCCTTTGTTATATAGTTCACAAGTTACACCAAGGTGGATAAAAGCTTCTTAGTCATTTTCAATGGGAGAGCCATTTACCCACTCCCAGGGGAAAAAAGATATTTTGTAGTTGTCACAAACTGGAAGGAAATGTTACTGACGTCTACTGGGTGAAAGCCAGGGATGCTGCTCAGCATACTATAGAGCATGAAACAACTCCTTAAAAAATCCCTGGCCAGTGCTGAGATTAAAGGTGTAAAGTTACCTTTAATCTCAGCACTGGAGAGGCTGAGGCAGGCAGATAAAATTGAGTTCAAGGCCAGTCAAATGAGACCCTGCCTCAGAAATATAAAACAAAAACCCCAATCCAAAACTTACCTAGCTCATCATCAACAGTGCCTGCCCAACTGCAGATAGTGAAGTTTAACCCTGAGCTCTTCTAGTAAGATCAGAGCGTGCTAAAACTACGGGGACTATGATGTTTTGTTTGGACTCCCAAGGGCACAGATTCTATTAGCAGAAGGGAAAACTCACACTAAGAAAACCTATATGTAAGGGGGGTAGGGTGAGGGAACAAATGAAAGAGAAAGGTTCTACAGAAATTTGTGGTGTAGGAACGTGTGGGGCAGGGAATGATATGGACATGTTCCCAACAAATGTGAAACAGGCCTTGTCACTGTCATTTATTGTACATGTTGAACAGTGTCTGACAACCGGGGTCTCCCAGAGTAAGTTTCTTTGTTTGGTTTTAGGGTTGTTTTGTTGCTTTCTTTTTTGCATCACACAGGTTCTTCCAAGAACCTCTTCCTGAGGATGACAAAACCAGAAATCCTCAGTGAAGTGAAACAAGGTTAAAAACTCAGCAGACACAAACCACACCAACACTCATCCCATTTAATATCCTGTTACATGCACCGAGGAAACCAAGAACATTAGGTCTCAGGGCATCAATGCTCTGAGATTCTAGCTCAGGTCCCCTCTTTGTGTCGTGTCATGCACACATACCCACACACACATTGACCCAGGCAGAAATCACATGCATGCACAAGTGGGTAGAGAACCGCTGGGTGGGATGGGAGGAAGAGCTGGGCCAAGGATACGCCAGCACCTCCATACTGGAGACTCAGAAAACCCTTCTGTTGCAAGCTGAACAAGAGTAAAAATTAAAACAATAGCAGGACACAGGAAAAAGGAGGATGCTCAGACAAAAGGTTGGATAGATGAAGAGGGAAAGATGCAGGGGAATTTGGGGAAAGCAGTCTCAAAGAGGGAGGTCTTTCTTTATTGGGAACACAGATGGGCAGAGGTTCTGTGACTCCAGTAATGTACTGAGGCTGAAGGAATATGCCACAGCATCTCCTCGACATCCTGTGCCCTCTCCCAATGTAGAGGGAAACCACAAACACCCACCCTCTAGCCCTGCCCATTAACACTCTTAAGGACCTTCTCCAGTACCCAAAAAAGAAATGACACCCCCACCCCACCTCAACACACACTCAAAGTTAGGTCCAGTATAGGCCAAAGTTAGGCCAAAGAGAACAATGCTTCAGTAACTCTTCTTGGTGGAACCAAAGCCAGAGAAACCCATCACAGCTGCCATTTCATCATCCTCCTCAAAAGTCAAGTCCTCCTCGGCCCTCCTTTTCTTCTCCTTCTGTTTCTCTTTCTTGTATGCTTTAGCCTTTTCCTCCTAAAGGGTAAGGAAGAAAAAAAACCACTCAGAATCAGTTGGCTCCAGAGCTGATACTGCTGAAAGAGAAATGTAAGCTTCAGGATTCTTTTCCATCTTTAAGCATGACTAAAATCCACAGTAAAGACGGAGAGGTCAGTGATCTCGCACTTGCCCAGCATGCCTGAGGACCTGAGGCTGATTCCAGGATGGCAGTGGGGGAAGACTGTAAGAAAAGATTTTAAGGGATAAGAAGAGATTTACTAAGTCTCTGGAGTTCTTAATCATACACCCTAGTTCATCTCTAGTTCTAAACAGACAACATCCTGGGACACGAAGCATATGCCAAGATCTGTTCTCAGTTCTGTGCAAATATTATCCTAAGATCTTCAGTTCAGGGAATGAGGTTCACTAAGGTTATTTAACTTGCCAAAAATTCATGCAAATTAATGAAGAAAATAATTCTGTCCCTGTAACTCAGACGCATAGGCCAACTAGGAAATAGTTGTATTTAGTTAATCCCTCTTATAGTTTTAAAAAAAGAGTAAAAAGTATAGGAGAAACTATGTATGCAAGCATGGGAATAGGATGGCAATGGGAAGTTCTGAACCTTCTTCATTTTGATACGAACCTATAACTAGTCTAACACAAACCTGTCTAAAAAACAAAATGAAAGAACAATTGTACCCAACAGATCTAATCTAAAAACCCAAAGAGAAATGGACAGGCTTTGAGCCGTTTATCATGGGTCTGGAACAAAGATGCAATAGTAGAAACCCAGAAACAAAACTGGGGACAGGAGAGTGAGCAGAGGCAGAGGGCCACCCTCAGTTCACAGGGGAGACTCAAAGCTAGGGAGCAAGGTTAGCAGAGCCTCACCTCTTCTCTGAGCTCCTTCATTCTTTCCTCAAAGTCATAATCTTTCTGCTTCTCTTCCATCTTCTTCTTGTTAACCTCAAAACGTTTCTTTACCTGATCCAGAGTAGAACGTTCCACGCGCATAGACATACCCAGGTTTCGCTGATCTAGGTAAGGATAACAGTGAAGACAAGCAGTCATTATAACATCCTCAGCCCTTCAAAAAGTCTGGTTCTGGCTTTTTTAGGTTTGTTTACTTGTTTTTTTACCTTTTCATAATAAAGTACACAACAAAAACACCTATGGCTAAAAAAGCTCTTGGCCTCACCTGCTCTCAGAAGTGGCAGCCCCAGATGACAAGCAGTCACTTTCAACTGCACTTACTAGGCAGATTATCATCAAGGCCAGCCAGCCTCCTCCTCTGGCCTCTGTGCTCATGCACAGGCAGTCAGTCACAGCCAGAAATACTCATAGGCACGCAAACAAAAAGAGAACCACTCTACCACACCTGCCCTCCACACCTTTAAAACCCAATCCCAGCTGCAGTCACGAACTACCTCCAAGCCTTACGTTTCTTTCCGTTAATGTGATCCAGGAAGTTAATGGAGTCCTTCACCACACAGTCACAGACATTGCAGTAGTAGCTAACAAATGGGAAGACATAGTACACAGGTTAATCTGGTTTTTAAGATCTTACTGTTTTCAGTGAAGAAACTCAAATCTTTAGGTAAAGTTACATGTTAATTAGCCAATTAATGTCTCCACTAACAAAACGAACAAACTTCATATGACTTGCTTTGGGGAAACTACCCTCTTTACACTTTATTGTGAACAACTTACAAATAGGCCCACAGAATAAACTTAAGCCTCAAAACCACAGGCACATGAGGGCCCGGAAGAGGATCTTCTAACTTTATTTAAGCCCCAGTGAGTGCAAACCTAGTCAATTCCACAACTGCAGCTTTATTTGAGACCCCATCCAGAACCTCCAAGGTAACTACTCCTCAATTCCTTGCCCACAGACACTATGAGCTATTATTATGTCATGCTACTAAATATTTAATTTGCTGATTTATACAGCAAAGGCATCACAACAGTGGATTTACTAATTAATCTTCATAAAGACTACTATCTGTCTGATTCTCATGATATAAGTTGTAACTTGACAGACTTTAAGGAATGGTGGCAAAGGGTGACAAGCTCTGTGGAACTCTTCTGTAGGTCACAATACTGGTGCACAAAAACTATAGTTAACAGCTCTACCTAAAACACACCCAGAGCTTTCATGTCTTCTAACAAAATATATAACCCCTTTGAAGATGTCGTGAAAGTAGTACAGTACTGATAGGAAGAAGCCCATAGAACATCCCCTCCTAGAAATAGGACTGAGTGGACTATAAACCTCAAGGGACAAAGAAAAACAAAGAATCAAGTTATGTCAGTAAGGTTGCCACCCCTGGGCCCAGGATTCTCCTCAACACTTCCTAAAACCAATACAGTTTATTAGGCCAGCCTTGGTATTAAGAGACGGACAAAAAGCAACTCACCCTCCCATTTCAGACTGTGGGGTCGTCTTGGTGATAACAATTGTCTTCCCAAGCTTGGACTCCAAGTCCACCTTGTAATCCCTGTGCCGTAGAAGCTCCCGCTTGACTGGCTGCACTGGTTTTCCTGAGGGGGGAAAAAACCCAAAATTCAGATGACTACTCATTCTTTTTTTTAATTCCTCAAAGAATGGACATAACAGGTACTTCACGTAGCAGTTAAAAGAGGCTAGAAAAGACTCTGGTTGGCCTGGAATTATGTAGACATAGGCCTGGTCACTCTGTGGACCAAGCTGGCCTCAGACTTGTGATGGTAATGCCAATTCTCAAGAGCTTTTCTCACTTTAAAGCCAGCAAACTTAAACAGTGCTTCCTTTATGTTGTCTAGCTGAACTGAGGCGTTCTGAATTTTTCCTAGAGGTAACCCTTTCAAAAGAGGGGTACTCACACCCAGTAGCATACGTTCAATGTTTCCATGCAGTATGATGGATAATACTGGTTGTCCACTCAACTACATCTGGAACCAACTAAAACCCAAGCAGCTGAACACACTTGTTTGAGAGTTTTTATTTGATTTGATTTTTTTTCATTTGGGCTGGATTGCTTAGCATGGGAAAACCCTGAATATGGGCCACACACACCTGGGGGAAGCTCACGTAAAAGGAGACAAGAAGCTTTAGGGTTTGTTTGTTTTTGTTTTTTTCCCTCCTTGCCCTCACTCGTGAACTGGCAAGTGATTTATCCTGTTGCTTAGACATTCCTTCTCAAGCCACTGCATCAACTCTACCATCCCCTTCATGGAGCGAGCACTCACCATCCTTCTTTTCTCTCTCTTCTGTGAGTCTCTTCTCCGCGAGCTTCTCATATTCATCTTTGTCCCACTTTCGGCGAAAGTCCAAGTTTTTTGTCTGTAGGAGGAAAAAGTGCTCAAGATCCATCGCTGCTCCTGTTCCCCTGGAGAAACTAAGGGAATCGCCTAACGGCCACCGAGGCGGCCCCAGGACCTTTCGAAAGAGAAGTCTCTCTGGAACGCCCAGGGGTCTGGTGTACTCGGGACCCCAACTCGAGAGACTTCTGAGATTCCACTGTCCCTGCGCCAAAGCCTTACGGGGGAGTTCTCGAACCTGAACCCTGAGATCGCGAAGAGGTATCAGGAAGTCAGTCAAGTCTCACAGCCTGTCTCTATTTAGCTCTGAAAAACCACCCCAGACCCCTCAAACCTTCTCATACCAACACCTACCCCGCTGCCAGACGCCATCTTCACAGCGAAGTGAATGGGAAGCCGTAAAATGCCGTAAGAAGCGCCCTGGAGCCAGAAGGCAAAATCACGCTCCAATAAGATTCGAGCCTCGCATTCTAGCTGCGTTAAGACTGGAGCGATTCTAAGGCAGTCCTGTTGGCCCCGCCCTCTGCTCCAAGGAGATAGCGCAGGCGCAAAGGGAGTATGAAGCAACACGGAAGTAAGGGCACCGGCCAACGTTTTTTCTCACTGGCTTTTAAAAACAAGCCCAGAAGAATAGCTCAAGTCTTCTGTTATACATAGAATCAGAGTTTTGGAAACAGTGCCCCATGATCTAACCAACTTTACCTGAATCTTCCTCCAGGATTTCTAAATTTTTTTTAAAGACAGGTTCTCTAGTAGCCAAAAGAGGACTCTTAATTAGCTATGTAATCAGAGGCTAATCTTGAACTTCTGATTCTCCTGCCTCTACATCCCAAGAGCTGAGTTTACGGGCATGTGCCACCACGCCCAGTTCATTTGGTGCTGGAGGCTTCGTTCATGCTATTAAGCATTCTACCAATTGAGCTACCTAGCTCAATTCCCTGCTAGGCAATTGCTTAGCAAACCGTATTTTAAAAATCAAAACACTTGTGGCTCTGAATGTCCCATTCACCAGCATGTACTATGAATGTGGCTCTAAATTATGCACAGAACAAAAGTAGTTTTACACTGCCCCCCCCCCCAAAAAAAAAGGTGCTGCTTTTTTGGTTAAACTAATTTTGAAGACTGGAGAACATCTAAACTCATTCCATGTATACAGTACAATTTAATCTTGAAAATGTCATCAGCCAACACCCTAGAATAAAGCATTCGCTACTCTGGCAAGTGCTTAAAATATGTTTGTGGGAGAGGGTAGTGCTTGAGTCAGGGTGTCTTATAATCCAAGCTACAATGCAGCAGCAGATGACTTTAAACTCCTGAACTCGCCACCACTTTGCAAGAGCTAGAATTATAGGTGTGGTGTATTTGTAGACAAGGTCTCATTGTTTGGCCCTGGCCAGCCTGAAACTCTCTTTGTAGAGATTCCTTGGTATATTACTAGTCTCAAGACCTCTGCCCATCTGTGTTCCCATAAAGACTTCCCCCTTCGATGATGCTTTCCCCAAATTCCCCTGCATTTTTTCATCTTCATCTATCCAACCTCCTGTCTAAACATCCTCCTCTTGTGTCCTGCTTTACTTATTCAAATGACCCCACAGTCAAGAGATTTCCCTGCCTCTGCTCGGCCACTTTGCTGCTGAGATTAAAGGTATGTAGCATCAGACAAAGGGTTTTTTCTTTTGTTTTATTGAGAGAGCATCTCATGTAAACCCAAGGCTGAATGATTTTTTATACAGGGTTTCAGTATGTAGCCATGGCTAACCTATAACTCACAGATAATTGGCCTGTCTCTAATTCCCTTGTGCTAGGATTAAAGTCCTGTGCCACCTTGCCTAGTGCCAAAGCTGACTTTGAACTTCTGATCCTCCTGCTTTCACTTCCCAAGTGCTAGGCAGACACTCTATCAAGAAAGACAAGTCCTTAGCCGCACTTTATATGGGTGTTTTGGTGGGCTGTTCTGTGTTTTACATTTTATCTTGTATATAAGCCTGCAATGTGTACTTCACAAGTCGTGGTAAGTAGGTAGAGGCCAGAGGACAAACAAGAAAATCTGTTTTCTTCTACCACGTGGGCCCCAGGGAAGGTTACTTGTAATTCACACAATTCTCCAGTATACACTCAAACGTTAACATTTCCTAAGGTCTACATATATTAATCCTTTGATAACAAATTACTCAAAGTATGCTTACTTTTTAAAATTATTTTATTCCTATGTGTATGTGTCTGTGCATGAGTATGTGCACATTAAGTACAGGTGTTTGCGGAGGCCAGAAGAGGGCCTCAGATACCTGTTACTGGAGTTTCGGGCAGTTGTAATCACCCTGATGTGGTTGCTAGGAACTGAACTCAGGTCCTCTGCAAAAGCAATATGCACCCTTAATCAGTAAGCCATCTCACCAGCCCACTAGTACATTTTTTAAATGTAATGTATCATATAACCACTTCTAAAACAATCTCCAGAGCAGGATATGGAATAATCCAGAAAAATTGCTATAACAAATGGAATGGTGTTCAAAACCTCAAGAGAAGATGACTAACTTATCCATTAAGATTAATGTTCAAAATTATGAAATAGTCCCACCCTTCTACTGTTAACTGGAAGAATCAACAGATGCACTGCTGGGTCCTTGGGACATCATCTCTTTTTTCTGTCCATTCTTACTATCCATTTAATACTCCATGGATAATCCATAGTCTGATGTAGACAAATTCTCCAGAATCTGGTTCCCAAGCTACAGTTGAAAGTAAAGTACATATTTAACTTCTCGTGTCAATGGTTCAGAGTTTTAGCCTCAGGCAACTCTTCCAGAGCCTTGCTCCTAACATCCCTTTGACAGAATTCAGAGGCACTTCAGATCTGCCTGTGCAGCTAGAGGATGCCTCTTTGGCACGACAGCCATGTGCATTCTAGCAGAGCAGCTGCTAATGCTAGTCCACGAGACCTCAGGACCTTCTGTAGTTCTTATCCAGGAGAGATAGAGGCAGAAGGCACTTGTACAACATCCATGCTGGCTGACTGTTGTAAAGTCCACCAGAACTCTGTCCTAGATGAAAACGTCTCTTCTAAGGGCAGCAGATGGAAATCAGGCACTAATCAAGACAGAGACAGTCGCTTCTGAATTTCAGCCACAAGCCTTTCTCGATTAATGGTCACCTGAAATATAAGAAAAATCTGTGTGTGACAAACTAGAAAATGACACTAGTGTCTTAGCCAGTTTTTCCAAATTCACTTCACTCTGCATCCATTCTTACTATTTACACCTGGGACCCATATGATGGAAGGAGGGAACTGACTACTGACTCCTGCAAGTTGACATACACATGCATGCATGGGATATGTGTGCACAAATACACACACACAAATGTAATTTAAAAGACATATTTTTAATTTTACTTCCTCAGAGAACACATCTCTTAAAAGAGTCTGGGATCTAGGCATGACACTATAAGTCTGTTGCCACAGCACCTAAGAGATTAAAGCAGGAAGATCATGATTTCAAGACCAGCCTGGCTGACACAGTCCCAGGTCAGTCTGGGTTATACAGCAAGACCCTGTCTTTTAGAACTCTGTATTTCTACCAGTTCCAACTCACTTCTTCTCTGCTGGCCACTGAACGGAGCTTGATGACACCTTCATTCTGTTCTTGCACACCAATAATGACCATCAGAGGAATGTCTGCTTTCTCACAATAGTGCAGCTGGGTTAACAGTTTAGGGTTGTTTTTATAAAGCATCTCTGCCTGAAAAAAATAAATAGACAGTCAGAGGACTTAAAGTGATTGTGTCATATATGTGCCTAAGAACCATACATTTCCAAGGCAGTTGGGATTAAGTGGCTAGCCCTCTAGTGGTGAGCTACAAATGGCCTGAGTACCACTATACACAGATGGTAGAAATGAGCCATGACCACTGTGTCTACACACACCCAGATCACTCAGACATCAACACCACCATACCTTGATCCCTGCATCCCAAAGCTCTGCAATTATCTTCAAACGTTCTCCAAGAAAGTTCTTCTGGGGTGTGGCTACAAACACTTGGGTCTCTGTGGTTCGAACCTTCTCACCAGAAATCTAATAAAACAGAGAAAAGAAACTAAAACTACAGCCAAAGGTGGCTCTCACAACTGTAATCCCAGCACCCAGGCAGCCAAGGCAAAAAGACCATAAGTTCAAGGCCCACCTGAACTCAGAAAGAAATCCTATTTTAGAAGGTTGTTTTAAGAAGGAGGTGAGTGGGGGTTGGCAGAGGGAGGGAAGGGCCAGAGAGATGGCTCGGTAGTGAAGAGTACTTGTTCTTTCAGACCAAGTTCAGTTCTCAGCACCAACATGGTGGCTCACAACCACCCATAGCTCTGATTTCCCTCACTTCTGACATCTACTGGCACCAGGCATACACATACATTTAGGCAAAGTGCTTATATACATAAGGAAGAAATCTTTAAAAAGAAAGATATTTCCTTTGCAGTAGCAATTGGAAAAGGCAAAAGGATCATTAAGAAAAGGGGAAAAAGTGCAAACACACATCCAGAAACTGGTTATTAACTTTCAAGGCCACTTCACCTCTACTTAGGACCCACCTTCAGTTTCTGTTCCACAAGGTAGAAGATTCTCTCTACTCCAATGCTCAACCCCACACAAGGCACGTTATGGCCCTTAGGATTGAACTGGGCTACCAGCCTGTCATAGCGTCCACCAGCAGCCACACTACCCACACTCAGAGTCTCCTTTCCGGCCTGAGCTGGAGACTCTAGCAGTACTGCTTCATAAATCACTCCTGTATAATAGTCCAGGCCCCGGGCCAGACTCAGATCAAGGGAGATCTGTAAGGGAAAAGCTAGTCAGTCCTAGACCAGACTCTGAGAACCCAAAAGCTCCACAGAAGGCCCAGTCCCATCTCTGCCTACCTTATCAGCAATTCCAAATAACCTCAGGTATTCAAAGAGCAGCTTCAGGTCCTCTAGACCCTGCAAGGCCAGCTGGCTTTGGGATAGTCTGGGATCCTTGAACAATTCATCTACCAGGGATATCCCCCCTGGGAAGAAAAGTTGGGTAATATTCTCTGGCATTTACCTGATAATTTTCATCTGAATTTATCTAGTTGTTGTTGTTGTTGTTGTTATTGTTTTGGGTTGTTTGTTTTGTTTGGAGTTTAGGTTTTAGACACGGTCTTTCTACATAGCCCTGCCTATCCTGGAACTCACTATGTAGACCAGGCGGCCTAGAACTCATAAAGATCTACCTGCCCCTGCCTCCCGAGTTCTGGGATTAAAAATGTGTGCCACTATAGTCAGCTTGAATGTATATGCTCTAGCCAGTCTTCCTCATATTCTTTAAAAGGACTGCAGCCTTGGTCTCATGGCTAGACCTTCCTCTGTTTCTGCCTTTGCTAAGAAGACATAAAGTAGTTAGAATACATAAAAGGGAAACTTTATCAAGGCCAGACTCTAGAGCTGATCCAGAGGAAGAAGTTCAACAAACACATATCACCCTCAACCTGTTCTATCATGGCCTTAAAAACCCTGGTTCTTACCATGACATTGGACGTAGTCCCCAATTCGATCGGCCACCTCAGGAGCTAGTCCTTTCTTTGCCACCATCTCATGCCTCACATCTTCCCAAGACATCTGCATTAAGACCCAAACATTAGCTCAGAGTCCTTCTCTAACTGAAGCAGGACCTCTCCTTTTCATTTGTTATGGATATCTTAATTGACTAACGGTAAAGTCAGCAAAACCAGAGGCAACTCAGGAAGTCCAGCCACAATCCCCACTGTATGGTATAACTCAGACCTTGTTTAAAAGCGTCTCCTTAACTTTTTTCTTTTTCATGAATAGATACTATTAGTCATGGTCTCCTTATTCTTCCCATAATGACAGAGATTTGAGGGCAGGGCAGAAACCCAAACAAGATCTATTTAAAACATGTTCTCCTTGTTACCTTGTCGAGTTTGTCCATTGAGGAGCAGATGGTCCGGAACTTGCTCTCAGGAACACCACAGACAGCAAACATCCCATCTACAACCCGACGGTCATTTACCTGTGAACTCAATATAATTAACCTATGTCCTGGCAATCAATGCCCTTTCCCTCAAAACAATGGCCATCTCTAAATTTCTTGACTCATTAAAGCAACACTAAGACAATTTCACAAGCCGAATTCAAACTTCTCCCTCACTATGTACAAGGCTGGCCTCACCTTAATGATAAAGTCCCCCAGTTGCAATCCACTTAGGATTTCACACATGATCCTCAAACACTCTGCATCAGGGATCATTGGGTCAAACTCACCAGCAATGTCAAAATCCTACAGAAAAAAAAGAAGAAGAAGAAGAAGAAGAAGAAGAAGAAGAAGAAGAAGAAGAA